>NW_028166810.1:5000-10000 GCF_964263955.1 Coregonus lavaretus
GTCTGTGCTCCGCCGTTTGGGGGAAAAAACAGCGATTTCGGTTTTGAAAAAACGACTTAAAACGTTAATAATTCAAAAACTAAAAGTCCAATCAGGATGGGTTTTTTGGCGCAAAAGGGCACGAATAGACGCACATTTATATATAAATTAATTCGTTTTTGGAAATTTTTTACTATATTTTAATTATGTTAGAAAAGTGAAAAAAAAAATAGGGGTCAGAACGGTTGATGTTCCTATACGAGTTAAGAAAAACCCTTTTAGGTAATGGAAGTTCATCATAAAAGAGGATAATAGACCAAATTTGGGACCTCTAGCTCATCGGGAAGTATTTTTAAACATTATTTGAAAAAATCGGAAAAATCGGCCGAAATTGCACTATGTCCCTTCGTGCATGGTAACCCAAATGAGAACCAGGGGGAACGGCTCCTGACTCACACAAGGCCGACATGGGTGCTCTTGGTCGGATTGGGTTGTGGGTCAGACACCCCCACATGGAAGACCGCCGGCGGCCGATGGGAGAACCAGAGACCGACTCCTGGCTCACGGAAGGCCGATTTGGGTGCACTTGGTCGGATTGGGTTGTGGGTCAGACACCCCAACATGGTTGTCCGCCGGCGGACACCAGGAGAACCAGGGACCGACTCCTGCCTCACGGAAGGCCGATTTGATGCACTTTTTTCGGATTGGGGTGGTGGTCAGACACCCCCATATGGAAATCATCCGGTTGACAACAGGAGAACCAGGGACCGACTCCTGCCTCACGGAAGGCCGATTTTGATGCACTTTTCTCGGATTGGGTTGGTGGTCAGACACCCCAACATGGTTGTCCGCCGGCGGACACCAGGAGAACCAGGGACCGACTCCTGGCTCACGGAGGCCGATTTTGATGCACTTTTTCGGATTGGGGTGGTGGTCAGACACCCCCATATGGAAATCATCCGGTTGACAACAGGAGAACCAGGGACCGACTCCTGGCTCCCGGAGGCCGATTTTGATGCACTTTTTTCGGATTGGGTTGGTGGTCAGACACCCCCATATGGAAACCATCCGGTTGACACTATGAGAACCAGGGACCGACTCCTGGCTCCCGGAAGGCCGATTTTGATGCACTTTTTTCGGATTGGGTTGGTGGTCAGACACCCCCATATGGAAACCATCCGGTTGACACTATGAGAACCAGGGACCGACTCCTGGCTCCCGGAAGGCCGATTTTGATGCACTTTTTTCGGATTGGGTTGGTGGTCAGACACCCCCATATGGAAACCATCCGGTTGACACTATGAGAACCAGGGACCGACTCCTGGCTCCCGGAAGGCCGATTTTGATGCACTTTTTTCGGATTGGGTTGGTGGTCAGACACCCCCATATGGAAACCATCCGGTTGACACTATGAGAACCAGGGACCGACTCCTGGCTCCCGGAAGGCCGATTTTGATGCACTTTTCTCGGATTGGGTTGGTGGTCAGACACCCCCATATGGAAACCATCCGGTTGACACTATGAGAACCAGGGACCGACTCCTGGCTCCCGGAAGGCCGATTTTGATGCACTTTTCTCGGATTGGGTTGGTGGTCAGACACCCCCATATGGAAATCATCCGGTTGACACTATGAGAACCAGGGACCGACTCCTGGCTCCCGGAAGGCCGATTTTGATGCACTTTTCTCGGATTGGGTTGGTGGTCAGACACCCCCATATGGAAATCATCCGGTTGACACTATGAGAACCAGGGACCGACTCCTGGCTCCCGGAAGGCCGATTTTGATGCACTTTTCTCGGATTGGGTTGGTGGTCAGACACCCCCATATGGAAACCATCCGGTTGACACTATGAGAACCAGGGACCGACTCCTGGCTCCCGGAAGGCCGATTTTGATGCACTTTTCTCGGATTGGGTTGGTGGTCAGACACCCCCATATGGAAATCATCCGGTTGACACTATGAGAACCAGGGACCGACTCCTGGCTCCCGGAAGGCCGATTTTGATGCACTTTTCTCGGATTGGGTTGGTGGTCAGACACCCCCATATGGAAATCATCCGGTTGACACTATGAGAACCAGGGACCGACTCCTGGCTCCCGGAAGGCCGATTTTGATGCACTTTTCTCGGATTGGGTTGGTGGTCAGACACCCCCATATGGAAATCATCCGGTTGACAACAGGAGAACCAGGGACCGACTCCTGGCTCCCGGAAGGCCGATTTTGATGCACTTTTCTCGGATTGGGTTGGTGGTCAGACACCCCATATGGAAATCATCCGGTTGACAACAGGAGAACCAGGGACCGACTCCTGGCTCCCGGAAGGCCGATTTTGATGCACTTTTCTCGGATTGGGTTGGTGGTCAGACACCCCCATATGGAAATCATCCGGTTGACAACAGGAGAACCAGGGACCGACTCCTGGCTCCCGGAAGGCCGATTTTGATGCACTTTTCTCGGATTGGGTTGGTGGTCAGACACCCCCATATGGAAATCATCCGGTTGACAACAGGAGAACCAGGGACCGACTCCTGGCTCCCGGAAGGCCGATTTTGATGCAC
The DNA here is from genome assembly GCF_964263955.1 of Coregonus lavaretus. Taxonomy (NCBI): domain Eukaryota; kingdom Metazoa; phylum Chordata; class Actinopteri; order Salmoniformes; family Salmonidae; genus Coregonus; species Coregonus lavaretus. The sequence continues at coordinate 7,540 of NW_028166810.1, forward strand.
TTTTCTCGGATTGGGTTGGTGGTCAGACACCCCCATATGGAAATCATCCGGTTGACAACAGGAGAACCAGGGACCGACTCCTGGCTCCCGGAAGGCCGATTTTGATGCACTTTTCTCGGATTGGGTTGGTGGTCAGACACCCCCATATGGAAATCATCCGGTTGACACTATGAGAACCAGGGACCGACTCCTGGCTCCCGGAAGGCCGATTTTGATGCACTTTTCTCGGATTGGGTTGGTGGTCAGACACCCCCATATGGAAATCATCCGGTTGACACTATGAGAACCAGGGACCGACTCCTGGCTCCCGGAAGGCCGATTTTGATGCACTTTTCTCGGATTGGGTTGGTGGTCAGACACCCCCATATGGAAATCATCCGGTTGACAACAGGAGAACCAGGGACCGACTCCTGGCTCCCGGAAGGCCGATTTTGATGCACTTTTCTCGGATTGGGTTGGTGGTCAGACACCCCCATATGGAAATCATCCGGTTGACAACAGGAGAACCAGGGACCGACTCCTGGCTCCCGGAAGGCCGATTTTGATGCACTTTTCTCGGATTGGGTTGGTGGTCAGACACCCCCATATGGAAATCATCCGGTTGACATTAGGAGAACCAGGGACCGACTCCTGGCTCCCGGAAGGCCGATTTTGATGCACTTTTCTCGGATTGGGTTGGTGGTCAGACACCCCCATATGGAAACCATCCGGTTGACACCAGGAGAACCAGGGACCGACTCCTGGCTCCCGGAAGGCCGATTTTGATGCACTTTTCTCGGATTGGGTTGGTGGTCAGACACCCCCATATGGAAATCATCCGGTTGACATTAGGAGAACCAGGGACCGACTCCTGGCTCCCGGAAGGCCGATTTTGATGCACTTTTCTCGGATTGGGTTGGTGGTCAGACACCCCCATATGGTAAACCGCCGGCGGACACTAGGAGAACCAGGGGAGGCTATTACCTCACACATGGGGGTTTTGGGTGCCCTTGGCCGGCTTGGGGGTGACCCCAAGAGTGGGTCCAAGACCCCACACCCGGATCCATCCACAGGGGGGCGCCACATGTCATTTTAAGCCTGATTTCACTAGGGGAACCAGGGGATGATCTTAACTCACAAATGGGGGTTTTGGGTGCCCATGGCCGGCTTGGGGGTGACCCCAAGAAGGGGTCCAAGCACCCCCATCCAGATCCATCCACAGGGGGGCGCCACAGGTCACTTTAGGCCGGATTTCACTATGGGGACCCAGGGGAGGCTGTTCACTCACACATGGGGGTTTTGGGTGCCCATGGTCGGCATGGCTGGCTTGGAGGAGACCCCAAGAAGGGGTCCAAGCACCCCCATCCAGATCCATCCACAGGGGGGCGCCACAGGTCATTTTAGGCCGGATTTCACTATGGGGACCCAGGGGAGGCTGTTCACTCACACATGGGGGTTTTGGGTGCCCATGGTCGGCATGGCTGGCTTGGAGGAGACCCCAAGAAGGGGTCCAAGCACCCCCATCCAGATCCATCCACAGGGGGGCGCCACAGGTCATTTTAGGCCGGATTTCACTATGGGGACCCAGGGGAGGCTGTTCACTCACACATGGGGGTTTTGGGTGCCCATGGTCGGCATGGCTGGCTTGGGGGAGACCCCAAGAAGGGGTCCAAGCACCCACAGCCGAATCCATCCACAGGGGGGCGCCACAGGTCACTTTAGGCCGGATTTCACTAGGGGTACACTGGGGAGGCTGTTCACTCACACATGGGGGTTTTGGGTGCCCTTGGTCGGCATGGCTGGCTTGGAGGAGACCCCAAGAAGGGGTCCAAGCACCCCCACCAAGATCCATCCACAGGGGGGCGCCACAGGTCACTTTAAGCCTGATTTCACTATGGGGACCCAGGGGAGGCTTTTCACTCACACATGGGGGTTTTGGGTGCCCTTGGTCGGCATGGCTGGCTTGGGGGGGACCCCAAGAAGGGGTCCAAGACCCCACAGCCGGATCCATCCACAGGGGGGCGCCACAGGTCATTGTAGGCCGGATTTCACTATGGGGACCCAGGGGAGGCTTTTCACTCACACATGGGGGTTTTGGGTGCCCATGGTCGGCATGGCTGGCTTGGGGGGGACCCCAAGAAGGGGTCCAAGACCCCACAGCCGGATCCATCCACAGGGGGGCGCCACATGTCACTTTAGGCCGGATTTCACTATGGGTACCCAGGGGAGGCTGTTCACTCACACATGGGGGTTTTGGGTGCCCATTGAAGGCATGGCCAGCTTGGGGGGGACCCCAAGAAGGGGTCCAAGCACCCACAGCCGGATCTATCCACAGGGGGGCGCCACATGTCATTTTAAGCCTGATTTCACTATGGGTACCCAGGGGAGGCTGTTCACTCACACATGGGGGTTTGGGGTGCCCATGGTCGGCATGGATGGCTTGGGGGGGACCCCAAGAAGGGGTCCAAGCACCCACAGCCGG
>NW_028166810.1:22500-27500 GCF_964263955.1 Coregonus lavaretus
TGCCTCACGGAAGGCCGATTTTGATGCACTTTTCTCGGATTGGGTTGGTGGTCAGACACCCCAACATGGTTGTCCGCCGGCGGACACCAGGAGAACCAGGGACCGACTCCTGGCTCACGGAGGCCGATTTTGATGCACTTTTTTCGGATTGGGGTGGTGGTCAGACACCCCCATATGGAAATCATCCGGTTGACAACAGGAGAACCAGGGACCGACTCCTGGCTCCCGGAAGGCCGATTTTGATGCACTTTTTTCGGATTGGGTTGGTGGTCAGACACCCCCATATGGAAACCATCCGGTTGACACTATGAGAACCAGGGACCGACTCCTGGCTCCCGGAAGGCCGATTTTGATGCACTTTTTTCGGATTGGGTTGGTGGTCAGACACCCCCATATGGAAACCATCCGGTTGACACTATGAGAACCAGGGACCGACTCCTGGCTCCCGGAAGGCCGATTTTGATGCACTTTTTTCGGATTGGGTTGGTGGTCAGACACCCCCATATGGAAACCATCCGGTTGACACTATGAGAACCAGGGACCGACTCCTGGCTCCCGGAAGGCCGATTTTGATGCACTTTTTTCGGATTGGGTTGGTGGTCAGACACCCCCATATGGAAACCATCCGGTTGACACTATGAGAACCAGGGACCGACTCCTGGCTCCCGGAAGGCCGATTTTGATGCACTTTTCTCGGATTGGGTTGGTGGTCAGACACCCCCATATGGAAACCATCCGGTTGACACTATGAGAACCAGGGACCGACTCCTGGCTCCCGGAAGGCCGATTTTGATGCACTTTTCTCGGATTGGGTTGGTGGTCAGACACCCCCATATGGAAATCATCCGGTTGACACTATGAGAACCAGGGACCGACTCCTGGCTCCCGGAAGGCCGATTTTGATGCACTTTTCTCGGATTGGGTTGGTGGTCAGACACCCCCATATGGAAATCATCCGGTTGACACTATGAGAACCAGGGACCGACTCCTGGCTCCCGGAAGGCCGATTTTGATGCACTTTTCTCGGATTGGGTTGGTGGTCAGACACCCCCATATGGAAACCATCCGGTTGACACTATGAGAACCAGGGACCGACTCCTGGCTCCCGGAAGGCCGATTTTGATGCACTTTTCTCGGATTGGGTTGGTGGTCAGACACCCCCATATGGAAATCATCCGGTTGACACTATGAGAACCAGGGACCGACTCCTGGCTCCCGGAAGGCCGATTTTGATGCACTTTTCTCGGATTGGGTTGGTGGTCAGACACCCCCATATGGAAATCATCCGGTTGACACTATGAGAACCAGGGACCGACTCCTGGCTCCCGGAAGGCCGATTTTGATGCACTTTTCTCGGATTGGGTTGGTGGTCAGACACCCCCATATGGAAATCATCCGGTTGACAACAGGAGAACCAGGGACCGACTCCTGGCTCCCGGAAGGCCGATTTTGATGCACTTTTCTCGGATTGGGTTGGTGGTCAGACACCCCCATATGGAAATCATCCGGTTGACAACAGGAGAACCAGGGACCGACTCCTGGCTCCCGGAAGGCCGATTTTGATGCACTTTTCTCGGATTGGGTTGGTGGTCAGACACCCCCATATGGAAATCATCCGGTTGACAACAGGAGAACCAGGGACCGACTCCTGGCTCCCGGAAGGCCGATTTTGATGCACTTTTCTCGGATTGGGTTGGTGGTCAGACACCCCCATATGGAAATCATCCGGTTGACAACAGGAGAACCAGGGACCGACTCCTGGCTCCCGGAAGGCCGATTTTGATGCACTTTTCTCGGATTGGGTTGGTGGTCAGACACCCCCATATGGAAATCATCCGGTTGACAACAGGAGAACCAGGGACCGACTCCTGGCTCCCGGAAGGCCGATTTTGATGCACTTTTCTCGGATTGGGTTGGTGGTCAGACACCCCCATATGGAAATCATCCGGTTGACACTATGAGAACCAGGGACCGACTCCTGGCTCCCGGAAGGCCGATTTTGATGCACTTTTCTCGGATTGGGTTGGTGGTCAGACACCCCCATATGGAAATCATCCGGTTGACACTATGAGAACCAGGGACCGACTCCTGGCTCCCGGAAGGCCGATTTTGATGCACTTTTCTCGGATTGGGTTGGTGGTCAGACACCCCCATATGGAAATCATCCGGTTGACAACAGGAGAACCAGGGACCGACTCCTGGCTCCCGGAAGGCCGATTTTGATGCACTTTTCTCGGATTGGGTTGGTGGTCAGACACCCCCATATGGAAATCATCCGGTTGACAACAGGAGAACCAGGGACCGACTCCTGGCTCCCGGAAGGCCGATTTTGATGCACTTTTCTCGGATTGGGTTGGTGGTCAGACACCCCCATATGGAAATCATCCGGTTGACATTAGGAGAACCAGGGACCGACTCCTGGCTCCCGGAAGGCCGATTTTGATGCACTTTTCTCGGATTGGGTTGGTGGTCAGACACCCCCATATGGAAACCATCCGGTTGACACCAGGAGAACCAGGGACCGACTCCTGGCTCCCGGAAGGCCGATTTTGATGCACTTTTCTCGGATTGGGTTGGTGGTCAGACACCCCCATATGGAAATCATCCGGTTGACATTAGGAGAACCAGGGACCGACTCCTGGCTCCCGGAAGGCCGATTTTGATGCACTTTTCTCGGATTGGGTTGGTGGTCAGACACCCCCATATGGTAAACCGCCGGCGGACACTAGGAGAACCAGGGGAGGCTATTACCTCACACATGGGGGTTTTGGGTGCCCTTGGCCGGCTTGGGGGTGACCCCAAGAGTGGGTCCAAGACCCCACACCCGGATCCATCCACAGGGGGGCGCCACATGTCATTTTAAGCCTGATTTCACTAGGGGAACCAGGGGATGATCTTAACTCACAAATGGGGGTTTTGGGTGCCCATGGCCGGCTTGGGGGTGACCCCAAGAAGGGGTCCAAGCACCCCCATCCAGATCCATCCACAGGGGGGCGCCACAGGTCACTTTAGGCCGGATTTCACTATGGGGACCCAGGGGAGGCTGTTCACTCACACATGGGGGTTTTGGGTGCCCATGGTCGGCATGGCTGGCTTGGAGGAGACCCCAAGAAGGGGTCCAAGCACCCCCATCCAGATCCATCCACAGGGGGGCGCCACAGGTCATTTTAGGCCGGATTTCACTATGGGGACCCAGGGGAGGCTGTTCACTCACACATGGGGGTTTTGGGTGCCCATGGTCGGCATGGCTGGCTTGGAGGAGACCCCAAGAAGGGGTCCAAGCACCCCCATCCAGATCCATCCACAGGGGGGCGCCACAGGTCATTTTAGGCCGGATTTCACTATGGGGACCCAGGGGAGGCTGTTCACTCACACATGGGGGTTTTGGGTGCCCATGGTCGGCATGGCTGGCTTGGGGGAGACCCCAAGAAGGGGTCCAAGCACCCACAGCCGAATCCATCCACAGGGGGGCGCCACAGGTCACTTTAGGCCGGATTTCACTAGGGGTACACTGGGGAGGCTGTTCACTCACACATGGGGGTTTTGGGTGCCCTTGGTCGGCATGGCTGGCTTGGAGGAGACCCCAAGAAGGGGTCCAAGCACCCCCACCAAGATCCATCCACAGGGGGGCGCCACAGGTCACTTTAAGCCTGATTTCACTATGGGGACCCAGGGGAGGCTTTTCACTCACACATGGGGGTTTTGGGTGCCCTTGGTCGGCATGGCTGGCTTGGGGGGGACCCCAAGAAGGGGTCCAAGACCCCACAGCCGGATCCATCCACAGGGGGGCGCCACAGGTCATTGTAGGCCGGATTTCACTATGGGGACCCAGGGGAGGCTTTTCACTCACACATGGGGGTTTTGGGTGCCCATGGTCGGCATGGCTGGCTTGGGGGGGACCCCAAGAAGGGGTCCAAGACCCCACAGCCGGATCCATCCACAGGGGGGCGCCACATGTCACTTTAGGCCGGATTTCACTATGGGTACCCAGGGGAGGCTGTTCACTCACACATGGGGGTTTTGGGTGCCCATTGAAGGCATGGCCAGCTTGGGGGGGACCCCAAGAAGGGGTCCAAGCACCCACAGCCGGATCTATCCACAGGGGGGCGCCACATGTCATTTTAAGCCTGATTTCACTATGGGTACCCAGGGGAGGCTGTTCACTCACACATGGGGGTTTGGGGTGCCCATGGTCGGCATGGATGGCTTGGGGGGGACCCCAAGAAGGGGTCCAAGCACCCACAGCCGGATCTATCCACAGGGGGGCGCCACATGTCATTTTAAGCCTGATTTCACTATGGGTACCCAGGGGAGGCTGTTCACTCACACATGGGGGTTTTGGGTGCCCATGGTCGGCATGGCTGGCTTGGAGGAGACCCCAAGAAGGGGTCCAAGCACCCACAGCCGAATCCATCCACAGGGGGGCGCCACAGGTCACTTTATGCCGGATTTCACTATGGGGACACAGGGGAGGCTGTTCACTCACACATGGGGGTTTTGGGTGCCCATGGCCGGCATGGCTGGCTTGGGGGGGACCCCGAGAAGGGGTCCAAGCACCCACAGCCGAATCCATCCACAGGGGGGCGCCACAGGTCACTTTAAGCCTGATTTCACTATGGGTACACTGGGGAGGCTGTTCACTCACACATGGGGGTTTTGGGTGCCCATGGCCGGCATGGCTGGCTTGGGGGAGACCCCAAGAAGGGGTCCAAGCACCCCCACCAAGATCCATCCACAGGGGGGCGCCACAGGTCATTTTCACTAGGAGAACCAGGGGAGGGCTCCTGACTCACACATGGGCATTCTGGGTGCCCATGGCTGGGATGGGTGAGACAGAGTCCAGCCCTCCACACACAAAAGTGATCCAGCAGGCCAGAAGAAAGGGGAGAGAGAGAGAGAGAGAACAAATAATACATGGGCACAGAGCAGCCAGCCTCCATTGGAGCTGCCTGCACAGTGCTGCCCTCCTGTGGGAAAGGTTCACACACACACTCACTCAC
>NW_028166809.1:2500-82500 GCF_964263955.1 Coregonus lavaretus
GTTATCACTGACTACAGAGGTGGTGTGGGGTGTTATCACTGACTACAGAGGAGGTGTGGGGTGTTATCACAGACTACAGAGGAGGTGTGGGGTGTTACGCCCAACTACAGAGGAGGTGTGGGGTGTTATCACTGACTACAGAGGAGGTGTGGGGTGTTATCACAGACTACAGAGGAGGTGTGGGGTGTTACGCCCAACTACAGAGGAGGTGTGGGGTGTTATCACTGACTACAGAGGAGGTGTGGGGTGTTATCACTGACTACAGAGGAGGTGTGGGGTGTTATCACTGACTACAGAGGAGGTGTGGGGTGTTACGCCCAACTACAGAGGAGGTGTGGGGTGTTATCACTGACTACAAGGAGGTGTGGGGTGTTATCACAGACTACAGAGGAGGTGTGGGGTGTTACGCCCAACTACAGAGGAGGTGTGGGGTGTTATCACTGACTACAGAGGAGGTGTGGGGTGTTATCACTGACTACAGAGGAGGTGTGGGGTGTTATCACTGAATACAGAGGAGGTGTGGGGTGTTATCACAGACTACAGAGGAGGTGTGGGGTGTTACGCCCAACTACAGAGGAGGTGTGGGGTGTTATCACTGACTACAGAGGAGGTGTGGGGTGTTATCACAGACTACAGAGGAGGTGTGGGGTGTTACGCCCAACTACAGAGGAGGTGTGGGGTGTTATCACAGACTACAGAGGAGGTGTGGGGTGTTATCACTGACTACAGAGGAGGTGTGGGGTGTTACGCCCGACTACAGAGGAGGTGTGGGGTGTTATCACTGACTACAGAGGAGGTGTGGGGTGTTATCACAGACTACAGAGGAGGTGTGGGGTGTTACGCCCAACTACAGAGGAGGTGTGGGGTGTTATCACAGACTACAGAGGAGGTGTGGGGTGTTATCACTGACTACAGAGGAGGTGTGGGGTGTTACGCCCGACTACAGAGGAGGTGTGGGGTGTTATCACTGACTACAGAGGAGGTGTGGGGTGTTACGCCCGACTAGAGAGGAGGTGTGGGGTGTTATCACTGACTACAGAGGAGGTGTGGGGTGTTATCAATGACTACAGAGGAGGTGTGGGGTGTTACGCCCGACTACAGAAGTGTGGGGTGTTACGCCCAACTACAGAGGAGGTGTGGGGTGTTACGCCAGACTACAGAGGAGGTGTGGGGTGTTACGCCCGACTACAGAGGAGGTGTGGGGTGTTATCATAGACTACAGAGGAGGTGTGGGGTGTTATCATAGACTACAGAGGAGGTGTGGGTGTTATCACTGACTACAGAGGAGGTGTGGGTGTTATCACTGACTACAGAGGAGGTGTGGGGTGTTATCACAGACTACAGAGGAGGTGTGGGGTGTTATCATAGACTACAGAGGTGGTGTGGGGTGTTATCACAGACTACAGAGGAGGTGTGGGTGTTATCACTGACTACAGAGGAGGTGTGGGGTGTTACGCCCAACTACAGAGGAGGTGTGGGGTGTTACGCCCGACTACAGAGGAGGTGTGGGGTGTTATCACTGACTACAGAGGAGGTGTGGGGTGTTACGCCCGACTACAGAGGAGGTGTGGGGTGTTATCACTGACTACAGAGGAGGTGTGGGGTGTTATCACAGACTACAGAGGAGGTGTGGGGTGTTACGCCCAACTACAGAGGAGGTGTGGGGTGTTATCACTGACTACAGAGGAGGTGTGGGGTGTTATCACTGACTACAGAGGAGGTGTGGGGTGTTATCACAGACTACAGAGGAGGTGTGGGGTGTTATGCCCAACTACAGAGGAGGTGTGGGGTGTTATCACTGACTACAGAGGAGGTGTGGGGTGTTATCACAGACTAAAGAGGAGGTGTGGGGTGTTACGCCCAACTACAGAGGAGGTGTGGGGTGTTATCACTGACTACAGAGGAGGTGTGGGGTGTTATCACTGACTACAGAGGAGGTGTGGGGTGTTATCACTGACTACAGAGGAGGTGTGGGGTGTTATCACAGACTACAGAGGAGGTGTGGGGTGTTACGCCCAACTACAGAGGAGGTGTGGGGTGTTATCACTGACTACAGAGGAGGTGTGGGGTGTTATCACTGACTACAGAGGAGGTGTGGGGTGTTATCACTGACTACAGAGGAGGTTTGGGGTGTTACGCCCGACTACAGAGGAGGTGTGGGGTGTTATCAATGACTACAGAGGAGGTGTGGGGTGTTACGCCCGACTACAGAAGTGTGGGGTGTTATCACTGACTACAGAGGAGGTGTGGGGTGTTATCAATGACTACAGAGGAGGTGTGGGGTGTTATCACTGACTACAGAGGAGGTGTGGGGTGTTACGCCCAACTACAGAGGAGGTGTGGGGTGTTACGCCAGACTACAGAGGAGGTGTGGGGTGTTACGCCCGACTACAGAGGAGGTGTGGGGTGTTATCATAGACTACAGAGGAGGTGTGGGGTGTTATCATAGACTACAGAGGAGGTGTGGGGTGTTGTCACAGACTACAGAGGAGGTGTGGGGTGTTACGCCCAACTACAGAGGAGGTGTGGGGTGTTACGCCCGACTACAGAGGAGGTGTGGGGTGTTATCACAGACTACAGAGGACGTGTGGGGTGTTACGCCCGACTACAGAAGAGGTGTGGGATTTTACACCGACCACAGAGGAGGTGTGGGGTGTTACGCCCGACCACAGAGGAGGTGTGGGGTGTTTCGCCCGACTACAGAGGAGGTGTTGTGAGGAGATCTTCACGGACCCGGTATCCGAACAGGTCGGATCCAAAATTATGTAGTTGACCGTCGATCCCGTGTCGGATCATGTTCGGTGGCCACGGATCTTGGCTCTCTCTGAAAATATATGAAATACCGACCCGATCCAAAATTATATTTGAAGAAGAAAATATTCTGATGAAAATAAATATCCTTCATAAATCACATTTGCTACCTATGGCAGTTGGTTCAGTCAAATTCATTAATCTCTCTCCTTTCGCCTGTCTGCCTCTCTCTCTGTCTGTCTGCCTCTCTCTCTGTCTGGCTGGAGCTCTCTCTGTCTGGCTGGAGCTCTCTCTGTCTGACTGGAGCTCTCTCTGTCTGGCTGGAGCTCTCTCTGTCTGGCTGGAGCTCTCTCTGTCTGTCTGCCTCTCTCTCTGTCTGACTGGAGCTCTCTCTATAGCGAACTTGCAAAACTGGTTCAACTGGCGCTCACTGTTTCCCGCGCCAATGTGCTCAGAACAGACATTTGCGCAAGGGAGAAATGTTTGGATATATAACAAACAAAGGGCAAACAATTCACACAATGAAACAATGAATAAGCAATAAGCATTAGCGGGAGACAGAAGGGAAAGATCTAGTCAGTACAACAGAATTCATTCAACTGAAATGTGTCTTCTGCATTTAAGCCAACCCCTCTGAATCAAAGAGGTGCAGGGGGGCTGCCTTGATCAACATCCAAGCCCGTGGAGCAGTTGTTGTGAGGGTTAACTGCCTTGCTCAAAGGCAGAAGTGCAGATCTTGCCACCTTTACAGGCTCGGGATTCGAACCAGCAACCTTTCGGTTCCAATGCTCTTAACCACCAGGCTACCTGCCCCGGAGCCTATAGCGCGTCTTCACGCCAGACCCCTTCCCCTCGTTTTGTGTTGACATTTATTTAATTAGGAATGTCGTTTATGAAAATACTAAACTGTAGTGGAGACCACAACTAAATTACATGTGAAATGTTAACATTCACTGCCTGCCAGACAAATAAAACAATTCTGATGGCTTGCGCAGCAATAAAGCTTCATTTTTTAAAATAGTTAGAATCCATTTGGGTCGGATATAAACACAACCCAATTTGGATCCGATTCTCCCTCACCTCGGACATATTTTGGGTCGGATTTGGTCCACCTTGGATCCGAATTGGATCGGGTACTGATTTTCAAAAACATTGACCGGGTCCTGTCGGGTGTCAGATGGGAATTTCATTGATCCAATTTGGTTTGGATCTCAATTTTCAGGATCCGAGAAGACCTCTAGTGTGGGGTGTTATGCTGGACCACATTGACGGCGTCAGGGAGTAATCCTAATAACAATTTCTTGCACGTGTGTTGATTAGTATGGCTGTGGAGCTGTGTTGAGTGAACAGTGCTGCTGTTACCCTGTCCTTGACCGACATGGTGCTGTTACAGTGAGTTCATGGAGCTGAAATGAGGGATCTCTTGTGGCGCTGTTGTCACCGAGCTGTCCATGGTGCTGAAATAAAGGGCCATTCACGGGGCTGTGTTCACAGAGCTGTCCATGGTGCTGAAATAAGGGCCATTCACGGGGCTGTATTCACGGAGCTGTCCATGGTGCTGAAATAAAGGCCATTCGCTGGGGCTGTATTCACGGAGCTGTCCATGGTGCTGAAATAAGGGCCATTCTCGGGGCAGTGTTCACGGAGCTGTCCGTGGTCCTGAAACTGGGTCTCTCCTCAATATTATTGGGTAGAGCCCATCTACGCCCATGTCTTTCCCAGTGCCCTGGCACTACAGGAGAAAATGGAATGAACTCTTCAGTCAGTTCCAGGAGTATTCTCTCACTCATCAGAGGCAGATATGACTATTTAGAAAACATCTCAGGACTCTGTACACTTCACAAACACTTCTGAGAACGGGCCATGTTTTCCAGTAAAATACTCCTATAACATTTGGTTCTTCTGGACTGGATGAGTATGTCAGACCTTTAGGATACCATTTCTGAGAAACATCAGTCAAGGCCAAGTTATACTTTAAAACAAGTAGGATTTTTTCTTTCTTACTTTGTGCTTTTCATTGTTGATGCCCCTCACTAGCAAAACTCTATAGATTTTCCACATAGACCGATAAATCTACAATAATCGAGAATTTCAACAAGCATTTTGCTACAGCTGGCCATGCTTTCCATCTGGCTACCACTAACCCGGCCACCAACTCTGCACCCTCTGCTGCAACTTGCCCATGCCCCCCCCGCTTCTCCTTCACACAAATTCAGACAGCTGATGTTTTGAAAGCGCTGCAAAATCTGGACCCCTACAAATCAGCTGGGCTAGACAATCTGGACCCTTTCTTTCTAAAACTAGCCGCCGAAATTGTCGCAACCCCTATTACTAGTCTGTTCAACCTCTCTTTCATAACGTCTGAGATCCCCAGAGATTGGAAAGCTGCCGCGGTCATCCCCCTCTTCAAAGGGGGTGACACTCTAGATCCAAACTGCTACAGACCTATATCCATCCTGCCCTGCCTTTCGAAAGTATTCGAAAGCCAAGTTAACAAACAGATCATCGACCATTTCAAATACCACCGTACCTTCTCCGCTATGCAATCCGGTTTCCGAGCTGGTCACGGGTGCACTTCAGCCACGCTCAAGGTCCTAAACGATATTATAACCACGATTGATAATAGACAGTACTGTGCAGCCGTCTTCATCGACCTGGCCAAGGCTTTCGACTCTGTCAACCACCGCATTCTTATTGGCAGACTAAATAGCCTTGGTTTCTCAAATGACTGCCTCGCCTGGTTCACCAACTACTTCTCAGATAGAGTTCAGTGTGTCAAATCGGAGGGCCTGTTGTCTGGACCTATGGCAGTCTCTATGGGGGTGCCACAGGGTTCAATTCTTGGGCCGACACTTTTCTCCTTGTATATCAATGATGTCGCTCTTGCTGCTGGTGACTCTCAGATCCACCTCTACGCAGACGACACCATTTTGTATACATCTGGCCCTTCATTGGACACTGTGTTAACAAACCTCCAAACGAGCTTCAATGCCATACAACAATCCTTCAGTAGCCTTCAACTGCTCTTAAACACTAGTAAAACTAAATGCATGCTTTTCAATCGAACGCTGCTAGCACCCGCCCACCCGACTAGAATCACCACTCTCGACGGGTCTGACCTAGAGTATGTGGACAACTACAAATATCTAGGTGTCTGGTTAGACTGTAAACTCAACTTCCAGACTCACATAAAGAATCTCCAATCCAAAGTTAAATCTAGAATCGGCTTCCTATTTCGCAACAAAGCCTCCTTCACTCATGCTGCCAAACATGCCCTCGTAAAACTGACTATCCTACCGATCCTTGACTTCGGCGATGTCATTTACAAAATAGCCTCCAACACTCTACTCAGCAAATTGGATGTAGTCTATCACAGTGCCATCCGTTTTGTCTCCAAAGCCCCATACACTACCCACCACTGTGACCTGTACGCTCTTGTTGGCTGGTCCTCACTACATGTTCGTCGTCAAACCCACTGGCTCCAGGCCATCTATAAATCACTGCTAGGCAAATCCCCGCCTTATCTAAGCTCATTGGTCACCATAGCAGCACCCACCCGTAGTCTGCGCTCCAGCAGGTATATCTCACTGGTCATTCCCAAAGCCAACACCTCCTTTGGCCGCCATTCCTTCCAGTTCTCTGCTGCCAATGACTGGAACGAATTGCAAAAATCTCTGAAGCTGGAGACTCTTATCTCCCTCAATAACTTTAAGCATCAGTTGTCAGAGCACCTTACCGATCACTGCACCTGTACACAGCCCATCTGAAATTAGCCCACCCAACTACCTCATCCCTATATTGTTATTTATTTTGCTCTTTTGCACCCCAGTATCTCTATTTGCACATCATCTCTTGCACATCTAGCATTCCAGTGTTAATACTATTGTAATTATTCTGCACTATAGCCTATTTATTGCCTTACCTCCATAACTTGCTACATTTGCACACACTGTATATATATTTTCTGTTGTATTTCTGACTTTATGTTTTTTTACCCCATATGTAACTCTGTGTTGTTTTTATTGCACTACTTTGCTTTATCTTGGCCAGGTCGCAGTTGTAAATGAGAACCTGTTCTCAACTGGCTTACCTGGTTAAATAAAGGTGAAATAAAAAATAAAAAAAATAAAAAATAAAAAATAGACAGTGAGTAATACATAGAGCCAGTGACTAACATTTGATCCAATGACATTACAGTAAAAGGAGTAGACAACCTTACTTACTGAGTCAAATTGTTCAAAAAGTTTACGTCGAAAAGTGAAAGCTCATCTTCTATTCACACAGAACATGTTTTCTTGAGAGAAGGCGCATGCAACTTGAATGCAGTGTTTCTTCATTATGTTAGCTATGGTAGGATTCAAGGCCACTTGTTTTTATTGGGTTGTATGGTGTACAGTCCAGACTTCTGCGCCGCTAGAGTTGCCAAAACTACAACCAACAAATAGTATCTGGGAAAAATAGGGGGAATATGGATTCAGGACATATGAACAAGAAGAGTTTGAGGTAGAGAGAGAAGGCGGGAACAGAGACAGATTGACATTTTAGTAGACACTCTTATCCAGAGTGACTTACAGTTAGTGAGTGCATACATTATTTTTTTATTTTTTCATACTGGCCCCCCGTGGGAATCGAACCCACAACCCTGGCGTTGCAAACACCATGCTCTACCAACTGAGCTACATCCCTGCCGGCCATTCCCTCCCCTACCCTGGGCCAATTGTGCACCGCCCCCATGGGTCTCCCGGTCACGGCCAGCTATGACAGAGCCTGGATTCAAACCAGGATCTCTAGTGGCACAGCTGGCACTGCGATGCAGTGCCTTAGACCACTGCGCCACTTGGGAGAGACAGAGGGAACAGAGACAGATTGACAGAGGGAAAGGTAGAGAGACGGAGGGAACAGAGACAGATTGACAGAGGGACAGGTAGAGAGACGGAGGTAACAGAGGGACAGGTAGAGAGACGGAGGGAACAGAGGGACAGGTAGAGAGACAGAGGGAACAGAGGGACAGGTAGAGAGACGGAGGGAGCAGAGGGACAGGTAGAGAGACGGAGGGAGCAGAGGGACAGGTAGAGAGACGGAGGGAGCAGTGGGACAGGTAGAGAGACGGAGGGAGCAGTGGGACAGGTAGAGAGACGGAGGGAACAGAGACAGATTGACAGAGGGAAAGGTAGAGAGACGGAGGGAACAGAGACAGATTGACAGAGGGACAGGTAGAGAGACGGAGGTAACAGAGGGACAGGTAGAGAGACGGAGGGAACAGAGGGACAGGTAGAGAGACAGAGGGAACAGAGGGACAGGTAGAGAGACGGAGGGAGCAGAGGGACAGGTAGAGAGACGGAGGGAGCAGAGGGACAGGTAGAGAGACGGAGGGAGCAGTGGGACAGGTAGAGAGACGGAGGGAGCAGTGGGACAGGTAGAGAGACGGAGGTAACAGAGGGACAGGTAGAGAGACGGAGGGAACAGAGGGACAGGTAGAGAGACGGAGGGAACAGAGGGACAGGTAGAGAGACGGAGGGAACAGAGGGACAGGCAGAGAGACGGAGGGAGCAGAGGGACAGGTAGAGAGACGGAGGGAACAGAGGGACAGGTAGAGAGACGGAGGGAACAGAGGGACAGGTAGAGAGACGGAGGGAACAGAGGGAAAGGTAGAGAGACGGAGGTAACAGAGGGACAGGTAGAGTGACGGAGGGAGCAGAGGGACAGGTAGAGAGACGGAGGGAGCAGAGGGACAGGTAGAGAGACGGAGGGAACAGAGGAACAGGTAGAGAGACGGAGGGAGCAGAGGGACAGGTAGAGAGACGGAGGGAACAGAGGGACAGGTAGAGAGACGGAGGGAACAGAGGGACAGGTAGAGAGACGGAGGGAACAGAGACAGATTGACAGAGGGACAGGTAGAGAGACGGAGGTAACAGAGGGACAGGCAGAGAATGAGAGAGGAGGAACAGAATCTGAATGTGTTTGTGGTCTTTTCTGTCTGGTTCCATATGGGGTAGGATGAAAATACTGTGTGTACATTCACCCGTGTATGCATGGGAATTAGGGTGTGTGTGTGTGTGTGTGTGTGTGTGTGTGTGGTGTCATTTAGGGCAGAGATAGAAACAGAGTCCAGAGCATGTGGTCATTTCACAGTGTGCTGCATCTCAAAACAACAATGTGGAGGCAATCACAGCTAATTGTAGGCTAATCGCTCCCCCTCCATTTCAGATGTCTAATTGGTTGGATCGCTGTCTGTCCCCCCTTTTACCCCACCTACGGTATGTGTTGACTTAACACACCCATGATATCACCCCCATCACCATTTTATCACCATGGTTAGCTTTCTAGGGTAGTAAACGTTATGACATGATAAATATGTACTTGGCTTAGAGTGGGGGAAAAAAGTATTTAGTCAGCCACCAATTGTGCAAGTTCTCCCACTTAAAAAGATGAGAGAGGCCTGTAATTTTCATCATAGGTACACGTCAACTATGACAGACAAAATGAGAATTTTTTTTCCAGAAAATCACATTGTAGGATTTGTAATGAATTTATTTGCAAATTATGGTGGAAAATAAGTATTTGGTCAATAACAAAAGTTTCTCAATACTTTGTTATACAGTGGGGAAAAAAAGTATTTAGTCAGCCACCAATTGTGCAAGTTCTCCCACTTAAAAAGATGAGAGAGGCCTGTAATTTTCATCATAGGTACACGTCAACTATGACAGACAAATTGAGGAAAAAAAATCCAGAAAATCCCATTGTAGGATTTTTAATGAATTTATTTGCAAATTATGGTGGAAAATAAGTATTTGGTCACCTACAAACAAGCAAGATTTCTGGCTCTCACAAACCTGTAACTTCTTCTTTCAGAGGCTCCTCTGTCCTCCACTCGTTACCTGTATTAATGGCACCTGTTTGAACTTGTTATCAGTATAAAATACACCTGTCCACAACCTCAAACAGTCACACTCCAAACTTCACAATGGCCAAGACCAAAGAGCTGTCAAAGGACACCAAAAACAAAATTGTAGACCTGCACCAGGCTGGGAAGACTGAATCTGCAATAGGTAAGCAGCTTGGTTTGAAGAAATCAACTGTGGGAGCAATTATTAGGAAATGGAAGACATACAAGACCACTGATAATCTCCCTCAATCTGGGGCTCCACGCAAGATCTCACCCCGTGGGGTCAAAATGATCACAAGAACGGTGAGCAAAAATCCCAGAACCACACGGGGGGACCTAGTGAATGACCTGCAGAGAGCTGGGACCAAAGTAACAAAGCCAACCATCAGTAACACACTACGCCGCCAGGGACTCAAATCCTGCAGTGCGAGACGTGTCCCCCTGCTTAAGCCAGTACATGTCCAGGCCCGTCTGAAGTGCATTTGGATGATCCAGAAGAGGATTGGGAGAATGTCATATGGTCAGATGAAACCAAAATATAACTTTTTGGTAAAAACTCAACTCGACATGTTTGGAGGACAAAGAATGCTGAGTTGCATCCAAAGAACACCATACCTACTGTGAAGCATGGGGTTGGAAACATCATGCTTTGGGGCTGTTTTTCTGCAAAGGGACCAGGACGACTGATCCGTGTAAAGGAAAGAATGAATGGGGCCATGTATCGTGAGATTTTGAGTGAAACCCTCCTTCCATCAGCAAGGGCATTGAAGATGAAACGTGGCTGGGTCTTTCAGCATGACAATGATCCCAAACACACCGCCCGGGCAACGAAGGAGTGGCTTCGTAAGAAGCATTTCAAGGTCCTGGAGTGGCCTAGCCAGTCTCCAGATCTCAACCCCATAGAAAATCTTTGGAGGGAGTTGAAAGTCTGTGTTGCCCAGCGACAGCCCCAAAACATCACTGCTCTAGAGGAGATCTGCATGGAGGAATGGGCCAAAATACCAGCAACAGTGTGTGAAAACCTTGTGAAGACTTACAGAAAACGTTTGACCTGTGTCATTGCCAACAAAGGGTATATAACAAAGTATTGAGAAACTTTTGTTATTGATCAAATACTTATTTTCCACCATCATATGCCAATAAATTCATTAAAAATCCTACAATGTGATTTTCTTGAATTTTTTTTCTCATTTTGTCTGTCATAGTTGACGTGTACCTATGATGAAAATTACAGGCCTCTCTCATCTTTTTAAGTGGGAGAACTTGCACAATTGGTGGCTGACTAAATACTTTTTTTCCCCACTGTATACCCTTTGTTGGGAATGACACAGGTCAAACGTTTTCTGTAAGTCTTTACAAGGTTTTCACACACTGTTGCTGGTATTTTGGCCCATTCCTCCATGCAGATCTCCTCTAGAGCAGTGATGTTTTGGGGCTGTCGATGGGCAACACAGACTTTCAACTCCCTCCAAAGATTTTATATGGGGTTGAGATCTGGAGACTGGCTAGGCCACTCCAGGACCTTGAAATGCTTCTTACGAAGCCAATCCTTCGTTGCCCGGGCGGTGTATTTGGGATCATTGTCATGCTGAAAGACCCAGCCACGTTTCATCTTCAATGCCCTTGCTGATGGAAGGAGGTTTTCACTCAAAATCTCACGATACATGGCGCCATTCATTCTTTCCTTTACACGGATCAGTCGTCCTGGTCCCTTTGCAGAAAAACAGCCCCAAAGCATGATGTTTCCACCCCCATGCTTCACAGTAGGTATGGTGTTCTTTGGATGCAACTCAGCATTCTTTGTCCTCCAAACACGACGAGTTGAGTTTAACCAAAAAGTTATATTTTGGTTTCATCTGACCATATGACATTCTCCCAATCCTCTTCTGGATCATCCAAATGCACTCTAGCAAACATCAGACGGGCCTGGACATGTACTGGCTTAAGCAGGGGGACACGTCTGGCACTGTAGGATTTGAGTCCCTGGCGGCGTAGTGTGTTACT
This sequence comes from Coregonus lavaretus, assembly GCF_964263955.1. NCBI lineage: Eukaryota > Metazoa > Chordata > Actinopteri > Salmoniformes > Salmonidae > Coregonus > Coregonus lavaretus. The sequence goes on from NW_028166809.1 coordinate 14,142, forward strand.
GATGGTAGGCTTTGTTACTTTGGTCCCAGCTCTCTGCAGATTTTTGCTCACCGTTCTTGTGATCATTTTGACCCCACGGGGTGAGATCTTGCGTGGAGCCCCAGATCGAGGGAGATTATCAGTGGTCTTGTATGTCTTCCATTTCCTAATAATTGCTCCCACAGTTGATTTCTTCAAACCAAGCTGCTTACCTATTGCAGATTCAGTCTTCCCAGCCTGGTGCAGGTCTACAATTTTGTTTCTGGTGTCCTTTGACAGCTCTTTGGTCTTGGCCATTGTGAAGTTTGGAGTGTGACTGTTTGAGGTTGTGGACAGGTGTCTTTTATACTGATAACAAGTTCAAACAGGTGCCATTAATACAGGTAACGAGTGGAGGACAGAGGAGCCTCTTAAAGAAGAAGTTACAGGTCTGTGAGAGCCAGAAATCTTGCTTGTTTGTATGTGACCAAATACTTATTTTCCACCATAATTTGCAAATAAATTCATTAAAAATCTTACAATGTGATTTTCTGGATTTTTTTCCCTCAATTTGTCTGTCATAGTTGACGTGTACCTATGATGAAAATTACAGGCCTCTCTCATCTTTTTAAGTGGGAGAACTTGCACAATTGGTGGCTGACTAAATACTTTTTTCCCCACTGTATGTGTTTACTCAACATGCCCCTGTTACCTATCTGTCGACTAAACCCTCAACCGCTATTTTGTCACCATGGTGACCTCTCTGGGGTAGTTCCGTTTATTATACGACAGACATCTCAATTTTTTCATCACCTTCTATTGCCGGAACATTCTCCAATCCGACTGTTCCAATAGTCTGTGATACTCAGGAAGATATACAGCCATCTCTGTTCCAATAGTCTGTGATACTGAGGAAGATATACAGCCATCTCTGTTCCAATAGTCTGTGATGCTCAGGAAGATATACAGCCATCTCTGTTCCAATAGTCTGTGATACTCAGGAAGATATACAGCCATCTCTGTTCCAATAGTCTGTGATACTCAGGAAGATATACAGCCATCTCTGTTCCAATAGTCTGTGATACTCAGGAAGATATACAGCCATCTCTGTTCCAATAGTCTGTGATACTCAGGAAGATATACAGCCATCTCTGTTCCAATAGTCTGTGATGCTCAGGAAGATATACTGCCATCTCTGTTCCAATAGTCTGTGATACTCAGGAAGACATACAGCCATCTATGTTCCAATAGTCTGTGATACTCAGGAAGATATACAGCCATCTCTGTTCCAATAGTCTGTGATACTCAGGAAGATATACAGCCATCTCTGTTCCAATAGTCTGTGATACTGACGAAGATATACAGCCATCTCTGTTCCAATTGTCTGTGATACTCAGGAAGATATACAGCCATCTCTGTTCCAATAGTCTGTGATACTGACGAAGATATACAGCCATCTCTGTTCCAATTGTCTGTGATACTCAGGAAGATATACAGCCATCTCTGTTCCAATTGTCTGTGATACTCAGGAAGATATACAGCCATCTCTGTTCCAATAGTCTGTGATGCTCAGGAAGATATACAGCCATCTCTGTTCCAATAGTCTGTGATACTCAGGAAGATATACAGCCATCTCTGTTCCAATAGTCTGTGATACTCAGGAAGATATACAGCCATCTCTGTTCCAATAGTCTGTGATACTCAGGAAGATATACAGCCATCTCTGTTCCAATAGTCTGTGATACTCAGGAAGATATACAGCCATCTCTGTTCCAATAGTCTGTGATGCTCAGGAAGATATACTGCCATCTCTGTTCCAATAGTCTGTGATACTCAGGAAGACATACAGCCATCTATGTTCCAATAGTCTGTGATACTCAGGAAGATATACAGCCATCTCTGTTCCAATAGTCTGTGATACTCAGGAAGATATACAGCCATCTCTGTTCCAATAGTCTGTGATACTGACGAAGATATACAGCCATCTCTGTTCCAATAGTCTGTGATACTCAGGAAGATATACAGCCATATCTGTTCCAATAGTCTGTGATACTCAGGAAGATATACAGCCATCTCTGTTCCAATAGTCTGTGATACTCAGGAAGATATACAGCCATCTCTGTTCCAATAGTCTGTGATACTGACGAAGATATGCAGCCATCTCTGTTCCAATTGTCTGTGATACTCAGGATGATATACAGCCATCTCTGTTCCAATTGTCTGTGATACTCAGGAAGATATACAGCCATCTCTGTTCCAATAGTCTGTGATACTGACGAAGATATACAGCCATCTCTGTTCCAATAGTCTGTGATACTCAGGAAGATATACAGCCATCTCTGTTCCAATAGTCTGTGATACTCAGGGTGCCTACAAGTCAAGTCAAGTGATCCTGTCTTATCCCATAACAGGAAATAGAGTTCGGTGCCGGGTGGAAAAAAAAGACACATTACACACTGGTAACACAAAACAACATTTAAAAAAGAGATCTTGATTGACAACACACTGCTGGTTGCTATGGGAATAACCTATTACCCTCAATTGTGTTTATCTCTCTATAATATCTTACACAGCACAACTGTCAGAGAGAAACTAAAATATAGGATGCCTCCCAAATGGCACCCTATTCCTTAAATAGTGCACTACTTTTGACAAGATCCTTATGGGAACAGGGTGCCATTTGGGAGGCAGACATACTGTATAATATGCACCTGTTTGTCAATCACTCTCTCCCCCTCACATATTCTTTCTTTATTTGACTTTTTTTCTGAAATGTCATGCATATCTCTATAAAGGCTGTATAGATTATGATCCCATCTGTCTCTATAAAGGCTGTATAGATTATGATCCCAGCTGTCTCTGTATAGACAACACAATGCAAACAAAACAGGTTCTGTGTGTTAGCAACTAAAAACAGTTTCTGTATGTTAGCAACTAAAACAGGTTCTGTGTGTTAGAAACTCAAAACAGGTTCTGTGTGTTAGCAACTCAAAACAGGTTCTGTGTGTTAGCAACTCAAAACAGGTTCTGTGTGTTAGCAACTCAAAACAGGTTATGTGTGTTAGAAACTCAAAACAGGTTCTGTATGTTAGCAACTCAAAACAGGTTCTGTATGTTAGCAACTTAAAACAGGTTCTGTATGTTAGCAACTCAAAACAGGTTCTGTGTGTTAGAAACTCAAAACAGGTTCTGTATGTTAGCAACTCAAAACAGGTTCTGTATGTTAGCAATTCAAAACAGGTTCTGTATGTTAGCAACTCAAAACAGGTTCTGTGTGTTAGCAACTCAAAACAGGTTCTGTGTGTTAGCAACTCAAAACAGGTTCTGTGTGTTAGCAACTCAAAACAGGTTCTGTATGTTAGCAACTCAAAACAGGTTCTGTATGTTAGCAACTCAAAACAGGTTCTGTGTGTTAGCAACTCAAAACAGGTTCTGTATGTTAGCAACTCAAAACAGGTTCTGTGTGTTAGCAACTCAAAACAGGTTCTGTGTGTTAGCAACTCAAAACAGGTTCTGTTTGTTAGCAACTCAAAACAAGTTATGTGTGTTAGCAACTCAAAACAGGTTCTGTGTGTTAGCAACTCAAAACAGGTTCTGTATGTTAGCAACTCAAAACAGGTTCTGTATGTTAGCAACTCAGTGTTCTTTGTTTAGTTTGTTTGCATTTACACAACGTTAACACAGAACAGACATGGCTCAGTCTTTCGTTGCTCTGTTTGCATGATAATATATTATAAAGAAGAATCTGATTAACACAGAACAGGTATCTGCTCTAGGCAATCACAGCAAACAGCGACTCTGGCCATCCTCTGTAAATATAGTCTGTATGTGTCCCATGCCCTCTGACCTCATATAGGCTGTGAAATACAAAGGCTGGTATGAAGTTAGGGTCACGGTTGTCATATCTGAAAGGTTTCCAAGAAATGGTTTGTTCGTTCAAAGTTCACAATTCCAAGGAACTTGAATTGCTTTTCCTGTTTGATCAGAATACTAACTAACAACTATACACCTGTTCCGTATTGTATTAAACTTTTAGTCATTTCATAAAGTATTTGTTTTCACACCTGTATTATTTAATCAAGTTACGTCTATATGGTATTTCTACTTCAGTTTTGTAGGACTAGAGAAGGGATTTTAAAACTTGTCTTCGAGCAACACACCTCTCTTCTGCTATGACGACACACCTGTCTCACCTGTCAACCATCCACCAATCGGGCCCTCTGCCTCTCCATTCACCCATCATCCCCAGCACCTGTCAGTCAGCACCATGACAACCAGCCAGAACCACAACAATGCATTGACCCATATCAGTCGCTAGCAGTGACATCAATGTCATCGTTAAAACACCTATCTCACATTCCAAATTAAACCTGACCACTTTACCAATCTCACTCATTCTGGCTCCAAATTAAAGTTAGCTAGTGCTCCCAAAAGTCAGTTGAACATTCGGCCTAGTTTTGGATGTTCTCCTCTCTTCTTCTGTCTTTCCACAGCAGAGCAGTGGACCAAATTATTATTATGATGATGAACAATATAAAGAGCTTCCTTTGTCTGCTGTGTTTCTGCTGTGTGGGCAGGCGGATGCCTCGTAGGAGAAGAGCGTTTTCATCGGGCAGAAAAGCAAGGCTCTCAATGAACCCCCAGGCTGTCCCCGAACCTAACAGCTGGCTCAGACGCACACACCACACATAGACTCAGACATGCACAGACACAAAGTGATTACATGCAGAAAAACACACAGTGATTACACGCAGACACACACACAGTAGTTAATGACAAGTTAGACAGTGGATACATTAGACAGTTAAACAGTGGATACATTAGACAGTTAGACAGTGGATACATTAGACAGTACCACAATGGATACATTAGACAGTGGATACATTAGACAGTACCACAGTGGATACATTAGACAGTTAGACAGTGGATACATTAGACAGTTAGACAGTGGATACATTAGACAGTTAGATAGCGGATACATTAGACAGTGGATACATTAGACAGTTAGACAGTGGATATATTAGACAGTTAGACAGTGGATACATTAGACAGTTAGACAGTGGATACATTAGACAGTTAGACAGTGGATACATTAGACAGTTAGACAGTGGATACATTAGACAGTTAGACAGTGGATACATTAGACAGTTAGACAGTGGATACATTAGACAGTTAGGCAGTGGATACATTAGACAGTACCACAATGGATACATTAGACAGTTAGACAGTGGATACATTAGACAGTTAGACAGTGGATACATTAGACAGAACACAGTGGATACATTAGACAGTGGATACATTAGACAGTTAGACAGTGAATACATTAGACAGTTAGATAGCGGATACATTAGACAGTGGATACATTAGACAGTTAGACAGTGGATATATTAGACAGTTAGACAGTGAATACATTAGACAGTTAGACAGCGGATACATTAGACAGTTAGACAGTGGATACATTAGACAGTTAGACAGTGGATATATTAGACAGTTAGACAGTGGATATATTAGACAGTTAGACAGTGGATAGATTAGACAGACAGTGGATATATTAGACAGTTAGACAGTGGATACATTTGACAGTGGATATACACTGCTCAAAAAGATAAAGGGAACACTTAAACAACACAATGTAACTCCAAGTCAATCACACTTCTGTGAAATCAAACTGTCCACTTAGGAAGCAACACTGATTGACAATACATTTCACATGCTGTTTTGCAAATGGAATAGACAACAGGTGGAAATTTTAGGCAATTAGCAAGACACCCCCAATAAAGGACTGGTTTTGCAGGTGGTGACCACAGACCACTTCTCAGTTCCTATGCTTCCTGGCTGATGTTTTGGTCACTTTTGAATGCTGGTGGTGCTTTCACTCTAGTGGTAGCATGAGACAGCGTCTACAACCCACACAAGTGGCTCAGGTAGTGCAGCTCATCCAGGATGGCACACCAATGCGAGCTGTGTCAAGAAGGTTTGCTGTGTCTGTCAGCGTTGTGTCCAGAGCATGGAGGCGCTACCAGGAGACAGGCCAGTACATCAGGAGACGTGGAGGAGGCCATAGGAGGGCAACAACCCAGCAGCAGGACTGCTACCTCCACCTTTGTGCAAGGAGGAGCAGGAGGAGCACTGCCAGAGCCCTGCAAAATGACCTCCAGCAGGACACAAATGTGCATGTGTCTGCTCAAACGGTCAGAAACAGACTCCATGAGGGTGGTATGAGTGCCCGACGTCCACAGGTGGGGGTTGTGCTTACAGCCCAACACCGTGCAGGACGTTTGGCATTTGCCAGAGAACACCAAGATTGGCAAATTCGCCACTGGCGCCCTGTGCTCTTCACAGATGTAAGCAGGTTCACACTGAGCACATGTGACAGACGTGACAGAGTCTGGAGACGCCGTGGAGAACGTTCTGCTGCCTGCAACATCCTCCAGCATGACCGGTTTGGCGGTGGGTCAGTCATGGTGTGGAGTGGCATTTCTTTGGGGGGCCGCACAGCCCTACATGTGCTCCCAAGAGGTAGCCTGACTGCCATTAGGTACCGAGATGAGATCCTCAGACCCCTTGTGAGACCATATGCTGGTGTGGTTGGCCCTGGGTTCCTCCTAATGCAAGACAATGCTAGACCTCATGTGGCTGGAGTGTGTCAGCAGTTCCTGCAAGAGGAAGGCATTCATGCTATGGACCGCCCATTCCCCAGACCTGAATCCAATTGAGCACATCTGGGACATCATGTCTCGCTCCATCCACCAACGCCACGTTGCACCACAGACTGTCCAGGAGTTGGTGGATGCTTTAGTCCAGGTCTGGGAGGAGATCCCTCAGGAGACCATCTGCCACCTCATTAGGAGCATTCCCAGGTGTTGTAGGGAGGTCATACAGGCACGTGAAGGCCACACACACTACGGAGCCTCATTTTGACTTGTTTTAAGGACATTACATCAAAGTTGGATCAGCCTGTAGTGTGGTTTTCCACTTTAATTTTGAGGGTGACTCCAAATCCAGACCTCCATGGGTTGATAAATTTGATTTCCATTGATAATTTTTGTGTGATTTTGTTGTCAGCACATTTAACTATGTAAAGAAAAAAAGTATTTAATAAGATTATTTCATTCATTCAGATCTAGGATGTGTTATTTTAGTGTTCTCTTTATTTTTTTGAGGAGTTTATTAGACAGTTAGACAGTGGATACATTAGACAGACAGTGGATATATTAGAAAGTTAGACAGTGGATACATTAGACAGTCGATACATTAGACAGTTAGAAAGTGGATACATTAGACAGTACCACAGTGGATACATTAGACAGTTAGACAATGGAAACATTAGACAGTGGATACATTAGACAGTGGATACATTAGACAGTTAGACAGTGGTTATATTGGACAGTTAGACAGCGGATATGTTGGACAGTTAGACAGCGGATATATTGGACAGTTAAACAGCGGATACATTAGACAGTTAGACAGTGGATACATTAGACAGTTAGACAGTGGATACATTAGACAGTTAGACAGTGGATACATTAGACAGTACCACAGTGGATACATTAGACAGTTAGACAGTGGATACATTAGACAGTTAGACAGTGAATAGATTAGACAGTTAGACAGTGGATATATTAGACAGTTAGACAGTGGATATATTTGTCACGCCCTGGCTCAGGGGACTCTTAAAAGTTGAGCCAGGGTGTGTAGTGTCTATGTTGTAGTTTCTATGTTTTTGTTCTAGTTCGTGTTTCTATGTTGCCCAGGGTGGTTCCCAATCAGAGGCAGCTGATTCTCGTTGTCTCTGATTGGGAACCATACTTAGGCAGCCGGTTGGCACTAGTTTATTGTGGGATATTGTTCTGTATAGGTTTGTTTTGGTGTAGAACCTTTAGACTTCACGTATCGTTTTGTTGATTTGTTGTGGATGTAAAGTACTCATTAAAAGATGTACGCCTATCACGCTGCGCCTTGGTCCGGTTCTTACAACGATCGTGACAGAAGATCCCACCAAAGAAGGACCAAGCAGCGTGTTCAGGAGCAAACGCCGGGTAAGGAACTGGAGAAGTTGGCGATGTCCTAGGTGGGCGAATGGTGGTCTTGTGAGGACATGTTTGCGGGCAAAGGGCCATGGGCAAAAGTTAAAGCCCTGGCGAGAGAGGAGGTACGGCGCCAACCGTGCCGTCGTCGGACAGGCGAGAGGCAACCCCAATAATTTTTTTCGGGGGGGGGGGCACACGGCATGGACGACGGGGATGCTGGAGGCAGCTACAGGACGTATCGGCGGATTAGGAGAGAAGGCCACCAGGTTTGGGGGGCTGGAAGGGAGGTTGGCGGAGCCTAGAGGTAGAGCAGAGCCAACTCCCCGTACTCAGGCTAGGCAGCGTGAGACTGGGCAGGTTCCGAGGTATGCGGAGCTGCGTACTGTGCCGCGAGTGGTCCGGCACAGTCCTGTACGTCCTGTGCTAGCACCACGCACGTATCGTGCTAAGGTGGGCATGCAGCCAGGACGGAGTGTGCCGGCTCAACGCTCGTGGCCTCCAGTACCCCTCCTCGGTCCCGGATATCCTGCGCCAGTGCCACGTGCTGTAGTGCCAGTACTAGTGCACAGCCCTGTACGTCCTGTGCTGATGCCTCACACAGAGTGTGTAGTAATAGGCATTCAGCCAGGACGGGTTGTGTCAGCTCTTCGCTCCAGACCTCCAGTCCGTCTCCACAGCCCGGTCCGGGCTGTTCCTGCTCCCCGCACCAAGCCAGTGGTGCGCGTCGTCAGCCCGGTCCGGCCTGTTCCTGCTCCCTGCACCAGCCAGTGGTGCGCGTCGTCAGCCCGGTCCGGCCTGTTCCTGCTCCCCGCAACAAGCCTGTGGTGCGCGTCGCCAGCCCTGTCACGCCCTGGCTCTGGGGACTCTTAAAAGTTGAGCCAGGGTGTGTAGTGTCTATGTTGTAGTTTCTATGTTTTTGTTCTAGTTCGTGTTTTCTATGTTGGCCAGGGTGGTTCCCAATCAGAGGCAGCTGATTCTCGTTGTCTCTGATTGGGAACCATACTTAGGCAGCCGGTTGGCACTAGTTTATTGTGGGATCTTGTTCTTTATAGGTTTGTTTTGGTGTAGAACCTTTAGACTTCACATATCGTTTTGTTGTGGATGTAAAGTACTCATTAAAAGATGTACGCCTATCACGCTGCGCCTTGGTCCGGTTCTTACAACGATCGTGACAATATTAGACAGTTAGACAGTAGAAACATTAGACAGTGGATACATTATGCAGTTAGACAGTGGATACATTAGACAGTTAAACAGTGGATACATTAGACAGTTAGACAGTGAATATATTAGACAGACAGTGGATACCTTAGACTGTCCCACATTGGATACATTAGACAGTGGATACATTAGACAGTTAAACAGTGGATACATTAGACAGTTAGACAGCGGATACATAAGACAGTTAGACAGTGGATACATTGGACAGTTAGACAGTGGATACATTAGACAGTTAGACAGTGGATACATTAGACTGTACCACAGTGGATTTATTAGACAGTTAGACAGTGGATACATTAGACTGTACCACAGTGGATATATTAGACAGTTAGACAGTGGATACATTAGACAGACAGTGGATACATTAGACAGTTAGACAGTGGATAAATTAGACAGTACCACAGTGGATACATTAGACAGTTAAACAGTGGATACATTAGACAGATAGACAGTGAATATATTAGACAGACAGTGGATACCTTAGACTGTCCCACATTGGATACATTAGACAGTGGATACATTAGACAGTTAGACAGTGGATACATTAGACAGTACCACAGTGGATATATTAGACAGTTAAACAGTGGATACCTTAGACTGTCCCACATTGGACACATTAGACAGTGGATACATTAGACAGTTAGACAGTGGATACATTAGACTGTACCAGACTGGATACATTATACAGTGAGACAGTTGATACATTAGAATGTTAGACAGTGGATACATTGGACAGTGGATACATTAGACAGTTAGACAGCGGATACATTAGAAAGTTAGACAGTGGATACATTAGACAATTAGACAGTGGATATATTAGACAGTTAGACAGTGGATACATTAGACAGTTAGACAGTGGATACATTAGACAGTTAGACAGTGAATATATTAGACAGTTAGACAGTGGATACATTAGACAAACAGTGGATACATTAGACAGTTAGACAGTGGATATATTAGACAGTTAGACAGTGGATACAGACAGTTAGACAGTGGATATATTAGACAGTTAGACAGTGGATACATTAGACAGTTAGACAGTGGATACATTAGACAGTTAGACAGTGGATATATTAGACAGTTAGACAGTGGATATATTAGACAGTTAGACAGTGGATATATTAGACAGTTAGACAGTGGATACATTAGACAGTCAGACAGTGAATATATATGACAGTTAAACAGTGGATACATTAGACAGTTAGACAGTGGATATATTAGACAGTTAGACAGTGGATATGTTAGACAGACAGTGGATACCTTAGACTGTCCCACATTGGATACATTAGACAGTGGATACATTAGACAGTTAAACAGTGGATACATTAGACAGTACCACAGTGGATACATTAGACAGTTAGACAGTGGATATATTAGACAGTTAGACAGTGGATACATTAGACAGTGGATACATTAGACTGTACCACAGTGGATATATTAGACAGTGGATACATTAGACAGACAGTGGATACATTAGACAGTTAGACAGTGGATATATTAGACAGTTAGACAGTGGATAAATTAGACAGTACCACAGTGGATACATTAGACAGTTAGACAGTGGAAACATTAGACAGTGGATACATTATGCAGTTAAACAGTGAATACATTAGATAGACAGTGGATACCTTAGACAGTTAGACAGTGGATATATTAGACAGTTAGACAGTGAATATATTAGACAGTTAGACAGTGGATAGATTAGACAAACAGTGGATACATTAGACAGTTTGACAGTGGATACGTTAGACTGTAAGACAGTGGATATATTAGACAGTTAAACAGTGGATACATTAGACAGTGGATATATTAGACAGTTAGACAGTGGATATATTAGACAGTTAGACAGTGGATATATTACACAAACAGTGGATACCTTAGACTGTCCCACATTGGATACATTAGACAGTGGATACATTAGACAGTTAAACAGTGGATACATTAGACAGTTAGACAGTGGATATATTAGACAGTTAAACAGTGGATACATTAGACAGTTAGACAGTGGATATATTAGACAGTTAGACAGTGGATATATTAGACAGACAGTGGATACCTTAGACTGTCCCACATTGGATACATTAGACAGTGGATACATTAGACAGACAGTGGATACATTAGACAGTTAAACAGTGGATACATTAGACAGTTAGACAGTGGATATATTAGACAGTTAGACAGTGGAAACATTAGACAGTGGATACATTAGACTGTACCACAGTGGATATATTAGACAGTGGATACATTAGACAGACAGTTGATACATTAGACAGTTAGACAGTGGATATATTAGACAGACAGTGGATACATTAGACAGTTAGACAGTGGATACATTAGACAGTTCGACAGTGGATACATTAGACAGACATTGAATACATTAGAGAGTGGATACATTAGACAGTTAGACAGTGGATACATTAGACAGTACCACAGTGGATACATTAGACAGTTAGACAGTGGATACAGACAGTTAGACAGTGGATATATTAGACAGTTAGACAGTGGATACATTAGACAGTTAGACAGTGGATACAGACAGTTAGACAGTGGATATATTAGACAGTTAGACAGTGGATACATTAGACAGTTAGACAGTGGATACATTAGACAAACAGTGGATACATTAGACAGTTAGACAGTGGATACATTAGACAGTTCGACAGTGGATACATTAGACAGACAGTGAATACATTAGAGAGTGGATACATTAGACAGTTAGACAGTGGATACATTAGACAGTACCACAGTGGATACATTAGACAGTTAGACAGAGGAAACATTAGACAGTGGATACATTATACAGTTAGACAGTGGATACATTAGACAGTTGATACATTAGACAGTTAGACAGCGGATACATTAGACAGTTAGACAGTGGATACATTAGACAGAGAGTGTATATATTAGACAGTACCACAGTGGATACATTAGACAGTGGATACATTAGAGAGTTAGTCAGTGGATACATTAGACAGTTAGACTGTGGATACATTAGACAGTTAGACAGTGGATGTATTAGACAGTTAGACAGTGGAAACATTAGACAGTGGATACATTAGACAGTTAGACAGTGGAAACATTAGACAGTGGATACATTATGAAGTTAGACAGTGGATACATTAGACAGTTAGACAGTGGATACAGACAGTTAGACAGTGGATATATTAGACAGTTAGACAGTGGATACATTAGACAGTTAGACAGTGGATACATTAGACAGTTAGACAGTGGATATATTAGACAGTTAGACAGTGGATATATTAGACAGTTAGACAGTGGATATATTAGACAGTTAGACAGTGGATACATTAGACAGTCAGACAGTGAATATATATGACAGTTAAACAGTGGATACATTAGACAGTGGATATATTAGACAGTTAGACAGTGGATATATTAGACAGTTAGACAGTGGATATGTTAGACAGACAGTGGATACCTTAGACTGTCCCACATTGGATACATTAGACAGTGGATACATTAGACAGTTAAACAGTGGATACATTAGACAGTACCACAGTGGATACATTAGACAGTTAGACAGTGGATATATTAGACAGTTAGACAGTGGATACATTAGACAGTTAGACAGTGGAAACATTAGACAGTGGATACATTAGACAGTGGATACATTAGACAGTTAGACAGTGGATACATTAGACAGTTAGACAGTGGATATATTAGACAGTTAGACAGTGGATATATTAGACAGTTAGACAGTGGAAACATTAGACAGTGGATACATTAGACAGTACCACAGTGGATATATTAGACAGTTAGACAGTGGATACATTAGACAGTTAGACAGTGGATATATTAGACAGTTAGACAGTGGATATATTAGACAGTTAGACAGTGGAAACATTAGACAGTGGATATATTAGACTGTACCACAGTGGATATATTAGACAGTTAGACAGTGGATAAATTAGACAGTACCACAGTGGATACATTAGACAGTTAGACAGTGGAAATATTAGACAGTGGATACATTATGCAGTTAGACAGTGGATACATTAGACAGACAGTGGATACATTAGACAGTTAGACAGTGGATAAATTAGACAGTACCACAGTGGATACATTAGACAGTTAGACAGTGGATACAATAGACAGTGGATACATTATGCAGTTAGACAGTGGATACATTAGACAGACAGTGGATACATTAGACAGTTAGACAGTGGATAAATTAGACAGTACCACAGTGGATACATTAGACAGTTAGACAGTGGATACAATAGACAGTGGATACATTATGCAGTTAGACAGTGAATACATTAGATAGACAGTGGATAGATTAGACAAACAGTGGATACATTAGACAGTTAGACATTGGATATATTAGACAGTTTGACAGTGGATACGTTAGACTGTTAGACAGTGGATATATTAGACAGTTAGACAGTGGATATATTAGACAGTTTGACAGTGGATACGTTAGACTGTTAGACAGTGGATACATTAGACAGTTAGACAGTGGATATATTAGACAGTTTGACAGTGGATACGTTAGACTGTAAGAGAGTGGATACATTAGACAGTTAGACAGTGGATACAGACATTTAGACAGTGGATATATTAGACAGTTAAACAGTGGATACATTAGACAGTGGATATATTAGACAGTTAGACAGTGGATACATTAGACAGTTAAACAGTGGATATATTAGACAGTTAGACAGTGGATATATTAGACAGTTAGACAGTGGATATATTACACAAACAGTGGATACCTTAGACTGTCCCACATTGGATACATTAGACAGTGGATACATTAGACAGTTAAACAGTGGATACATTAGACAGTGGATACATTAGACAGTTAAACAGTGGATACATTAGACAGTTAAACAGTGGATACATTAGACAGTGGATACATTAGACAGTTAAACAGTGGATACATTAGACAGTGGATACATTAGACAGTACCACAGTGGATACATTAGACAGTACCACAGTGGATACATTAGACAGTTAGACAGTGGATACATTAGACAGTGGATACATTAGACAGTTAGACAGTGGATACATTAGACAGTTAGACAGTGGATATATTAGACAGTTAGACAGTGGAAACATTAGACAGTGGATACATTAGACTGTACCACAGTGGATATATTAGACAGTGGATACATTAGACAGACAGTGGAAACATTAGACAGTTAGACTGTGGATACATTAGACAGTTAGACAGTGGAAACATTAGACAGTGGATACATTATGCAGTTAGACAGTGGATACATTAGACAGTTAAACAGTGGATACATTAGATAGACAGTGAATACCTTAGACTGTCCCACATTGGATGCATTAGACAGTGGATACATTAGACAGTTAGACAGTGGATATATTAGACAGTTAGACAGTGGATAAAGAAAGTTATACAGTGCATATATTAGACAGTTAGACAGTGGATACATTAGACAGTTAGACAGTGGATACATTAGACAGTTAGACAGTGGATACATTAGACAGTTAGACAGTGGATATATTAGACAGTTAAACAGTGGATACATTAGACAGTTAGACAGTGGATATATTAGACAGTTAGACAGTGGATATATTAGACAGACAGTGGATACCTTAGACTGTCCCACATTGGATACATTAGACAGTGGATACATTAGACAGTTAAACAGTTGATACATTAGACAGTTAGACAGTGGATACATTAGACAGTACCACAGTGGATACATTAGACAGTTAGACAGTGGATATATTAGACAGTTAGACAGTGGAAACATTAGACAGTGGATACATTAGACTGTACCACAGTGGATATATTAGACAGTGGATACATTAGACAGACAGTTGATACATTAGACAGTTAGACAGTGGATATATTAGACAGACAGTGGATACAGACAGTTAGACAGTGGATATATTAGACAGTTAGACAGTGGATACATTAGACAGTTAGACAGTGGATACATTAGACAAACAGTGGATACATTAGACAGTTAGACAGTGGATACATTAGACAGTTCGACAGTGGATACATTAGACAGTTAGACAGTGGATACATTAGACAGTTCGACAGTGGATACATTAGAGAGTGGATACATTAGACAGTTAGACAGTGGATACATTAGACAGTTAGACAGTGGATACATTAGACAGTTCGACAGTGGATACATTAGACAGTGGATACATTATACAGTTAGACAGTGGATACATTAGACAGTTGATACATTAGACAGTTAGACAGCGGATACATTAGACAGAGAGTGTATATATTAGACAGTACCACAGTGGATACATTAGAGAGTTAGTCAGTGGATACATTAGACAGTTGATACATTAGACTGTTAGACAGCGGATACATTAGACAGAGAGTGTATATATTAGACAGTACCACAGTGGATACATTAGACAGTTAGACAGTGGATATATTAGACAGTTAGACAGTGGATAAAGAAAGTTAGACAGTGCATATATTAGACAGTTAGACAGTGGATACATTAGACAGTTAGACAGTGGATACATTAGACAGTTAGACAGTGGATACATTAGACAGTTAGACAGTGGATATATTAGACAGTTAAACAGTGGATACATTAGACAGTTAGACAGTGGATATATTAGACAGTTAGACAGTGGATATATTAGACAGTTAGACAGTGGAAACATTAGACAGTGGATACATTAGACTGTACCACAGTGGATATATTAGACAGTGGATACATTAGACAGACAGTTGATACATTAGACAGTTAGACAGTGGATATATTAGACAGTTAGACAGTGGATACAGACAGTTAGACAGTGGATACATTAGACAGTTAGACAGTGGATACATTAGACAAACAGTGGATACATTAGACAGTTAGACAGTGGATACATTAGACAGACAGTGAATACATTAGACAGTGGATATATTAGACAGTTAGACAGTGGATACATTAGACAGTTCGACAGTGGATACATTAGACAGACAGTGAATACATTAGAGAGTGGATACATTAGACAGTTAGACAGTGGATACATTAGACAGTACCACAGTGGATACATTAGACAGTTAGACAGCGGATACATTAGACAGTTAGACTGTGGATACATTAGACAGTCAGACAGTGGATACATTAGACAGACAGTGTATATATTAGACAGTACCACAGTGGATATATTAGACAGTTAGACAGTGGATACATTAGACAGTTAGACAGTGGAAACATTAGACAGTTAGACAGTGGATACATTAGACAGTTAGACAGTGGATACATTAGACAGTTAAACAGTGGATACATTAGACAGTTCGACAGTGGATACATTAGAGAGTGGATACATTAGACAGTTCGACAGTGGATACATTAGACAGTGGATACATTAGACAGTACCACAGTGGATACATTAGACAGTACCACAGTGGATACATTAGACAGTTAGACAGTGGATACATTAGACAGTGGATACATTAGACAGTTAGACAGTGGATACATTAGACAGTTAGACAGTGGATATATTAGACAGTTAGACAGTGGAAACATTAGACAGTGGATACATTAGACTGTACCACAGTGGATATATTAGACAGTGGATACATTAGACAGACAGTGGAAACATTAGACAGTTAGACTGTGGATACATTAGACAGTTAGACAGTGGAAACATTAGACAGTGGATACATTATGCAGTTAGACAGTGGATACATTAGACAGTTAAACAGTGGATACATTAGATAGACAGTGAATACCTTAGACTGTCCCACATTGGATGCATTAGACAGTGGATACATTAGACAGTTAGACAGTGGATATATTAGACAGTTAGACAGTGGATAAAGAAAGTTATACAGTGCATATATTAGACAGTTAGACAGTGGATACATTAGACAGTTAGACAGTGGATACATTAGACAGTTAGACAGTGGATACATTAGACAGTTAGACAGTGGATATATTAGACAGTTAAACAGTGGATACATTAGACAGTTAGACAGTGGATATATTAGACAGTTAGACAGTGGATATATTAGACAGACAGTGGATACCTTAGACTGTCCCACATTGGATACATTAGACAGTGGATACATTAGACAGTTAAACAGTTGATACATTAGACAGTTAGACAGTGGATACATTAGACAGTACCACAGTGGATACATTAGACAGTTAGACAGTGGATATATTAGACAGTTAGACAGTGGAAACATTAGACAGTGGATACATTAGACTGTACCACAGTGGATATATTAGACAGTGGATACATTAGACAGACAGTTGATACATTAGACAGTTAGACAGTGGATATATTAGACAGACAGTGGATACAGACAGTTAGACAGTGGATATATTAGACAGTTAGACAGTGGATACATTAGACAGTTAGACAGTGGATACATTAGACAAACAGTGGATACATTAGACAGTTAGACAGTGGATACATTAGACAGTTCGACAGTGGATACATTAGACAGTTAGACAGTGGATACATTAGACAGTTCGACAGTGGATACATTAGAGAGTGGATACATTAGACAGTTAGACAGTGGATACATTAGACAGTTAGACAGTGGATACATTAGACAGTTCGACAGTGGATACATTAGACAGTGGATACATTATACAGTTAGACAGTGGATACATTAGACAGTTGATACATTAGACAGTTAGACAGCGGATACATTAGACAGAGAGTGTATATATTAGACAGTACCACAGTGGATACATTAGAGAGTTAGTCAGTGGATACATTAGACAGTTGATACATTAGACTGTTAGACAGCGGATACATTAGACAGAGAGTGTATATATTAGACAGTACCACAGTGGATACATTAGACAGTTAGACAGTGGATATATTAGACAGTTAGACAGTGGATAAAGAAAGTTAGACAGTGCATATATTAGACAGTTAGACAGTGGATACATTAGACAGTTAGACAGTGGATACATTAGACAGTTAGACAGTGGATACATTAGACAGTTAGACAGTGGATATATTAGACAGTTAAACAGTGGATACATTAGACAGTTAGACAGTGGATATATTAGACAGTTAGACAGTGGATATATTAGACAGTTAGACAGTGGAAACATTAGACAGTGGATACATTAGACTGTACCACAGTGGATATATTAGACAGTGGATACATTAGACAGACAGTTGATACATTAGACAGTTAGACAGTGGATATATTAGACAGTTAGACAGTGGATACAGACAGTTAGACAGTGGATACATTAGACAGTTAGACAGTGGATACATTAGACAAACAGTGGATACATTAGACAGTTAGACAGTGGATACATTAGACAGACAGTGAATACATTAGACAGTGGATATATTAGACAGTTAGACAGTGGATACATTAGACAGTTCGACAGTGGATACATTAGACAGACAGTGAATACATTAGAGAGTGGATACATTAGACAGTTAGACAGTGGATACATTAGACAGTACCACAGTGGATACATTAGACAGTTAGACAGCGGATACATTAGACAGTTAGACTGTGGATACATTAGACAGTCAGACAGTGGATACATTAGACAGACAGTGTATATATTAGACAGTACCACAGTGGATATATTAGACAGTTAGACAGTGGATACATTAGACAGTTAGACAGTGGAAACATTAGACAGTTAGACAGTGGATACATTAGACAGTTAGACAGTGGATACATTAGACAGTTAAACAGTGGATACATTAGACAGTTCGACAGTGGATACATTAGAGAGTGGATACATTAGACAGTTCGACAGTGGATACATTAGACAGTGGATACATTATACAGTTAGACAGTGGATACATTAGACAGTTGATACATTAGACAGTTAGACAGCGGATACATTAGACAGAGAGTGTATATATTAGACAGTACCACAGTGGATACATTAGAGAGTTAGTCAGTGGATACATTAGACAGTTGATACATTAGACAGTTAGACAGCGGATACATTAGACAGAGAGTGTATATATTAGACAGTACCACAGTGGATACATTAGACAGTTAGACAGTGGATATATTAGACAGTTAGACAGTGGATAAAGAAAGTTAGACAGTGCATATATTAGACAGTTAGACAGTGGATACATTAGACAGTTAGACAGTGGATACATTAGACAGTTAGACAGTGGATACATTAGACAGTTAGACAGTGGATATATTAGACAGTTAAACAGTGGATACATTAGACAGTTAGACAGTGGATATATTAGACAGTTAGACAGTGGATATATTAGACAGTTAGACAGTGGATACATTAGACAGTGGATACATTAGACTGTACCACAGTGGATATATTAGACAGTGGATACATTAGACAGACAGTTGATACATTAGACAGTTAGACAGTGGATATATTAGACAGTTAGACAGTGGATACAGACAGTTAGACAGTGGATACATTAGACAGTTAGACAGTGGATACATTAGACAAACAGTGGATACATTAGACAGTTAGACAGTGGATACATTAGACAGACAGTGAATACATTAGACAGTGGATATATTAGACAGTTAGACAGTGGATACATTAGACAGTTCGACAGTGGATACATTAGACAGACAGTGAATACATTAGAGAGTGGATACATTAGACAGTTAGACAGTGGATACATTAGACAGTACCACAGTGGATACATTAGACAGTTAGACAGCGGATACATTAGACAGTTAGACTGTGGATACATTAGACAGTCAGACAGTGGATACATTAGACAGACAGTGTATATATTAGACAGTACCACAGTGGATATATTAGACAGTTAGACAGTGGATACATTAGACAGTTAGACAGTGGAAACATTAGACAGTTAGACAGTGGATACATTAGACAGTTAGACAGTGGATACATTAGACAGTTAAACAGTGGATACATTAGACAGTTAGACAGTGAATACATTATACAGTGGATATATTAGACAGTTAGACAGTGGATACATTAGACAGTTAAACAGTGGATACATTAGACAGTTAGACAGTGGATACATTAGACAGTTAGACAGTGGATACATTAGACAGTTAAACAGTGGATACATTAGACAGTTAGACAGTGGAAACATTAGACAGTTAGACAGTGGATACATTAGACAGTTAGACAGTGGATACATTAGACAGTTAAACAGTGGATACATTAGACAGTTAGACAGTGGAAACATTAGACAGTTAGACAGTGGAAACATTAGACAGTTAGACAGTGGATACATTAGACAGTTAAACAGTGGATACATTAGACAGTTAGACAGTGGAAACATTAGACAGTTAGACAGTGGAAACATTAGACAGTTAGACAGTGGATACATTATGCAGTTAGACAGTGGAAACATTAGACAGTTAAACAGTGGATACATTAGATAGACAGTGAATACCTTAGACTGTCCCACATTGGATGCATTAGACAGTGGATACATTAGACAGTTAGACAGTGGATATATTAGACAGTTAGACAGTGGATAAAGAAAGTTAGACAGTGGATATATTAGACAGTTAGACAGGGGATACATTAGACAGTTAGACAGTGGATACATTAGACAGTTAGACAGTGGATACATTAGACAGTTAGACAGTGGATATATTAGACAGTTAAACTGTGGATACATTAGACAGTTAGACAGTGGATATATTAGACAGTTAAACTGTGGATACATTAGACAGTTAGACAGTGGATATATTAGACAGTTAGACAGTGGATATATTAGACAGACAGTGGATACCTTAGACTGTCCCACATTGGATACATTAGACAGTGGATACATTAGACAGTTAAACAGTGGATACATTAGACAGTACCACAGTGGATACATTAGGCAGTTAGACAGTGGATATATTAGACAGTTAGACAGTGGAAACATTAGACAGTGGATACATTGGACAGTTAGACAGTGGATATATTAGACAGTTAGACAGTGGATAAAGAAAGTTAGACAGTGGATATATTAGACAGTTAGACAGTGGATACATTAGACAGTTAGACAGTGGATACATTAGACAGTTAGACAGTGGATATATTAGACAGTTAGACAGTGGATATATTAGACAGACAGTGGATACCTTAGACTGTCCCACATTGGATACATTAGACAGTGGATACATTAGACAGTTAAACAGTGGATACATTAGACAGTACCACAGTGGATACATTAGACAGACAGTGGATATATTAGACAGTTAGACAGTGGAAACATTAGACAGTGGATACATTAGACTGTACCACAGTGGATATATTAGACAGTGGATACATTAGACAGACAGTGGATACAGACAGTTAGACAGTGGATATATTAGACAGTTAGACAGTGGATACATTAGACAGTTAGACAGTGGATACATTAGACAGACAGTGTATATATTAGACAGTTGATACATTAGATAGTTGATACATTAGACAGTTAGACAGCGGATACATTAGACAGACAGTGTATATATTAGACAGTTGATACATTAGACAGTGGATACATTAGACAGACAGTGTATATATTAGACAGTACCACAGTGGATACATTAGAGAGTTAGTCAGTGGATACATTAGACAGTTAGACTGTGGATACATTAGACAGTTAGACAGTGGATCAATTAGACAGTTAGACTGTGGATACATTAGACAGTTAGACAGTGGATACATTAGACAGTTAGACTGTGGAAACATTAGACAGTACCACAGTGGATACATTAGACAGTTAGACAGTGGATACATTAGACAGTTAGACAGTGGATATATTAGACAGTTAGACAGTGGATACATTATACAGTTAGACAGTGGAAACATTAGACAGTTAAACAGTGGATATATTAGACAGTTAGACAGTGGATAAAGAAAGTTAGACAGTGCATATATTAGACAGTTAGACAGTGGATACATTAAACAGTTAGACAGTGGATACATTAGACAGTTAGACAGTGGATACATTAGACAGTTAGACAGTGGATATATTAGACAGTTAGACAGTGGATATATTAGACAGTTAGACAGTGGAAACATTAGACAGTGGATACATTAGACTGTACCACAGTGGATATATTAGACAGTGGATACATTAGACAGACAGTTGATACATTAGACAGTTAGACAGTGGATATATTAGACAGTTAGACAGTGGATACAGACAGTTAGACAGTGGATATATTAGACAGTTAGACAGTGGATATATTAGACAGTTAGACAGTGGAAACATTAGACAGTGGATACATTAGACTGTACCACAGTGGATATATTAGACAGTGGATACATTAGACAGACAGTTGATACATTAGACAGTTAGACAGTGGATATATTAGACAGTTAGACAGTGGATACAGACAGTTAGACAGTGGATATATTAGACAGTTAGACAGTGGATACATTAGACAGTTCAACAGTGGATACATTAGACAGACAGTGAATACATTAGAGAGTGGATACATTAGACAGTTAGACAGTGGATACATTAGACAGTACCACAGTGGATACATTAGACAGTTAGACAGAGGAAACATTAGACAGTGGATACATTAGACAGTTGATACATTAGACAGTTAGACAGCGGATACATTAGACAGTTAGACAGTGGATACATTAGACAGACAGTGTATATATTAGACAGTACCACAGTGGATACATTAGATAGTTAGTCAGTGGATACATTAGACAGTTAGACTGTGGATACATTAGACAGTTAGACAGTGGATATATTAGACAGTTAGACAGTGGAAACATTAGACAGTGGATACATTAGACAGTGGATACATTAGACAGTTAGACAGTGGATATATTAGACAGTTAGACAGTGGAAACATTAGACAGTGGATACATTATGCAGTTAGACAGTGGATACATTAGACAGTTAAACAGTGGATACATTAGATAGACAGTGGATACATTAGACAGTTAGACAGTGAATATATTAGACAGACAGTGGATACCTTAGACTGTCCCACATTGGGTACATTAGACAGTGGATACATTAGACAGTTAGACAGTGGATACATTAGACAGTACCACAGTGGATATATTAGACAGTTAAACAGTGGATACCTTAGACTGTCCCACATTGGACACATTAGACAGTGGATACATTAGACAGTTAGACAGTGGATACATTAGACTGTACCAGACTTGATACATTATACAGTGAGACAGTTGATACATTAGAATGTTAGACAGTGGATACATTGGACAGTGGATACATTAGACAGTTAGACAGCGGATACATTAGAAAGTTAGACAGTGGATACATTAGACAATTAGACAGTGGATATATTAGACAGTTAGACAGTGGATACATTAGACAGTTAGACAGTGGATACATTAGACAGTTAGACAGTGAATATATTAGACAGTTAGACAGTGGATACATTAGACAAACAGTGGATACATTAGACAGTTAGACAGTGGATATATTAGACAGTTAGACAGTGGATACAGACAGTTAGACAGTGGATATATTAGACAGTTAGACAGTGGATACATTAGACAGTTAGACAGTGGATACATTAGACAGTTAGACAGTGGATATATTAGACAGTTAGACAGTGGATATATTAGACAGTTAGACAGTGGATATATTAGACAGTTAGACAGTGGATACATTAGACAGTCAGACAGTGAATATATATGACAGTTAAACAGTGGATACATTAGACAGTTAGACAGTGGATATATTAGACAGTTAGACAGTGGATATGTTAGACAGACAGTGGATACCTTAGACTGTCCCACATTGGATACATTAGACAGTGGATACATTAGACAGTTAAACAGTGGATACATTAGACAGTACCACAGTGGATACATTAGACAGTTAGACAGTGGATATATTAGACAGTTAGACAGTGGATACATTAGACAGTGGATACATTAGACTGTACCACAGTGGATATATTAGACAGTGGATACATTAGACAGACAGTGGATACATTAGACAGTTAGACAGTGGATATATTAGACAGTTAGACAGTGGAAACATTAGACAGTGGATACATTATGCAGTTAAACAGTGAATACATTAGATAGACAGTGGATACCTTAGACAGTTAGACAGTGGATATATTAGACAGTTAGACAGTGAATATATTAGACAGTTAGACAGTGGATAGATTAGACAAACAGTGGATACATTAGACAGTTTGACAGTGGATACGTTAGACTGTAAGAGAGTGGATACATTAGACAGTTAGACAGTGGATACAGACATTTAGACAGTGGATATATTAGACAGTTAAACAGTGGATACATTAGACAGTTAGACAGTGGATATATTAGACAGTTAGACAGTGGATATATTAGACAGTTAGACAGTGGATATATTACACAAACAGTGGATACCTTAGACTGTCCCACATTGGATACATTAGACAGTGGATACATTAGACAGTTAAACAGTGGATACATTAGACAGTTAGACAGTGGATATATTAGACAGTTAAACAGTGGATACATTAGACAGTTAGACAGTGGATATATTAGACAGTTAGACAGTGGATATATTAGACAGACAGTGGATACCTTAGACTGTCCCACATTGGATACATTAGACAGTGGATACATTAGACAGTTAAACAGTGGATACATTAGACAGTTAGACAGTGGATATATTAGACAGACAGTGGATACATTAGACAGTTAAACAGTGGATACATTAGACAGTTAGACAGTGGATATATTAGACAGTTAGACAGTGGAAACATTAGACAGTGGATACATTAGACTGTACCACAGTGGATATATTAGACAGTGGATACATTAGACAGACAGTTGATACATTAGACAGTTAGACAGTGGATATATTAGACAGACAGTGGATACATTAGACAGTTAGACAGTGGATACATTAGACAGTTCGACAGTGGATACATTAGACAGACATTGAATACATTAGAGAGTGGATACATTAGACAGTTAGACAGTGGATACATTAGACAGTACCACAGTGGATACATTAGACAGTTAGACAGTGGATACAGACAGTTAGACAGTGGATATATTAGACAGTTAGACAGTGGATACATTCGACAGTTAGACAGTGGATACAGACAGTTAGACAGTGGATATATTAGACAGTTAGACAGTGGATACATTAGACAGTTAGACAGTGGATACATTAGACAAACAGTGGATACATTAGACAGTTAGACAGTGGATACATTAGACAGTTCGACAGTGGATACATTAGACAGACAGTGAATACATTAGAGAGTGGATACATTAGACAGTTAGACAGTGGATACATTAGACAGTACCACAGTGGATACATTAGACAGTTAGACAGAGGAAACATTAGACAGTGGATACATTATACAGTTAGACAGTGGATACATTAGACAGTTGATACATTAGACAGTTAGACAGCGGATACATTAGACAGTTAGACAGTGGATACATTAGACAGAGAGTGTATATATTAGACAGTACCACAGTGGATACATTAGACAGTGGATACATTAGAGAGTTAGTCAGTGGATACATTAGACAGTTAGACTGTGGATACATTAGACAGTTAGACAGTGGATGTATTAGACAGTTAGACAGTGGAAACATTAGACAGTGGATACATTAGACAGTTAGACAGTGGAAACATTAGACAGTGGATACATTATGAAGTTAGACAGTGGATACATTAGACAGTTAGACAGTGGATACAGACAGTTAGACAGTGGATATATTAGACAGTTAGACAGTGGATACATTAGACAGTTAGACAGTGGATACATTAGACAGTTAGACAGTGGATATATTAGACAGTTAGACAGTGGATATATTAGACAGTTAGACAGTGGATATATTAGACAGTTAGACAGTGGATACATTAGACAGTCAGACAGTGAATATATATGACAGTTAAACAGTGGATACATTAGACAGTGGATATATTAGACAGTTAGACAGTGGATATATTAGACAGTTAGACAGTGGATATGTTAGACAGACAGTGGATACCTTAGACTGTCCCACATTGGATACATTAGACAGTGGATACATTAGACAGTTAAACAGTGGATACATTAGACAGTACCACAGTGGATACATTAGACAGTTAGACAGTGGATATATTAGACAGTTAGACAGTGGATACATTAGACAGTTAGACAGTGGAAACATTAGACAGTGGATACATTAGACAGTGGATACATTAGACAGTTAGACAGTGGATACATTAGACAGTTAGACAGTGGATATATTAGACAGTTAGACAGTGGATATATTAGACAGTTAGACAGTGGAAACATTAGACAGTGGATACATTAGACAGTACCACAGTGGATATATTAGACAGTTAGACAGTGGATACATTAGACAGTTAGACAGTGGATATATTAGACAGTTAGACAGTGGATATATTAGACAGTTAGACAGTGGAAACATTAGACAGTGGATATATTAGACTGTACCACAGTGGATATATTAGACAGTTAGACAGTGGATACATTAGACAGTTAGACAGTGGATATATTAGACAGTTAGACAGTGGATATATTAGACAGTTAGACAGTGGAAACATTAGACAGTGGATACATTAGACAGTACCACAGTGGATATATTAGACAGTTAGACAGTGGATACATTAGACAGTTAGACAGTGGATATATTAGACAGTTAGACAGTGGATATATTAGACAGTTAGACAGTGGAAACATTAGACAGTGGATATATTAGACAGTACCACAGTGGATACATTAGACAGTTAGACAGTGGAAACATTAGACAGTGGATACATTATGCAGTTAGACAGTGGATACATTAGACAGACAGTGGATACATTAGACAGTTAGACAGTGGATAAATTAGACAGTACCACAGTGGATACATTAGACAGTTAGACAGTGGATACAATAGACAGTGGATACATTATGCAGTTAGACAGTGGATACATTAGACAGTTAAACAGTGAATACATTAGTTAGACAGTGGATACATTAGACAGACAGTGGATACATTAGACAGTTAGACAGTGGATAAATTAGACAGTACCACAGTGGATACATTAGACAGTTAGACAGTGGATACAATAGACAGTGGATACATTATGCAGTTAGACAGTGGATAGATTAGACAAACAGTGGATACATTAGACAGTTAGACATTGGATACATTAGACATTTAGACAGTGGATATATTAGACAGTTTGACAGTGGATACGTTAGACTGTAAGAGAGTGGATACATTAGACAGTTAGACAGTGGATACAGACATTTAGACAGTGGATATATTAGACAGTTAAACAGTGGATACATTAGACAGTGGATATATTAGACAGTTAGACAGTGGATATATTAGACAGTTAGACAGTGGATACATTAGACAGTTAAACAGTGGATATATTAGACAGTTAGACAGTGGATATATTAGACAGTTAGACAGTGGATATATTACACAAACAGTGGATACCTTAGACTGTCCCACATTGGATACATTAGACAGTGGATACATTAGACAGTTAAACAGTGGATACATTAGACAGTGGATACATTAGACAGTTAAACAGTGGATACATTAGACTTTGGATACATTAGACAGTTAAACAGTGGATACATTAGACAGTGGATACATTAGACAGTTAAACAGTGGATACATTAGACAGTGGATACATTAGACAGTTAAACAGTGGATACATTAGACAGTACCACAGTGGATACATTAGACAGTTAGACAGTGGATACATTAGACAGTGGATACATTAGACAGTTAGACAGTGGATACATTAGACAGTTAGACAGTGGATATATTAGACAGTTAGACAGTGGAAACATTAGACAGTGGATACATTAGACTGTACCACAGTGGATATATTAGACAGTGGATACATTAGACAGACAGTGGAAACATTAGACAGTTAGACTGTGGATACATTAGACAGTTAGACAGTGGAAACATTAGACAGTGGATACATTATGCAGTTAGACAGTGGATACATTAGACAGTTAAACAGTGGATACATTAGATAGACAGTGAATACCTTAGACTGTCCCACATTGGATGCATTAGACAGTGGATACATTAGACAGTTAGACAGTGGATACATTAGACAGTTAGACAGTGGATACATTAGACAGTTAGACAGTGGATACATTAGACAGTTAGACAGTGGATATATTAGACAGTTAAACAGTGGATACATTAGACAGTTAGACAGTGGATATATTAGACAGTTAGACAGTGGATATATTAGACAGACAGTGGATACCTTAGACTGTCCCACATTGGATACATTAGACAGTGGATACATTAGACAGTTAAACAGTTGATACATTAGACAGTTAGACAGTGGATACATTAGACAGTACCACAGTGGATACATTAGACAGTTAGACAGTGGATATATTAGACAGTTAGACAGTGGAAACATTAGACAGTGGATACATTAGACTGTACCACAGTGGATATATTAGACAGTGGATACATTAGACAGACAGTTGATACATTAGACAGTTAGACAGTGGATATATTAGACAGACAGTGGATACAGACAGTTAGACAGTGGATATATTAGACAGTTAGACAGTGGATACATTAGACAGTTAGACAGTGGATACATTAGACAAACAGTGGATACATTAGACAGTTAGACAGTGGATACATTAGACAGTTCGACAGTGGATACATTAGACAGTTAGACAGTGGATACATTAGACAGTTCGACAGTGGATACATTAGAGAGTGGATACATTAGACAGTTAGACAGTGGATACATTAGACAGTTAGACAGTGGATACATTAGACAGTTCGACAGTGGATACATTAGAGAGTGGATACATTAGACAGTTCGACAGTGGATACATTAGACAGTGGATACATTATACAGTTAGACAGTGGATACATTAGACAGTTGATACATTAGACAGTTAGACAGCAGATACATTAGACAGAGAGTGTATATATTAGACAGTACCACAGTGGATACATTAGAGAGTTAGTCAGTGGATACATTAGACAGTTGATACATTAGACAGTTAGACAGCGGATACATTAGACAGAGAGTGTATATATTAGACAGTACCACAGTGGATACATTAGACAGTTAGACAGTGGATATATTAGACAGTTAGACAGTGGATAAAGAAAGTTAGACAGTGCATATATTAGACAGTTAGACAGTGGATACATTAGACAGTTAGACAGTGGATACATTAGACAGTTAGACAGTGGATACATTAGACAGTTAGACAGTGGATATATTAGACAGTTAAACAGTGGATACATTAGACAGTTAGACAGTGGATATATTAGACAGTTAGACAGTGGATATATTAGACAGTTAGACAGTGGAAACATTAGACAGTGGATACATTAGACTGTACCACAGTGGATATATTAGACAGTGGATACATTAGACAGACAGTTGATACATTAGACAGTTAGACAGTGGATATATTAGACAGTTAGACAGTGGATACAGACAGTTAGACAGTGGATACATTAGACAGTTAGACAGTGGATACATTAGACAAACAGTGGATACATTAGACAGTTAGACAGTGGATACATTAGACAGACAGTGAATACATTAGACAGTGGATATATTAGACAGTTAGACAGTGGATACATTAGACAGTTCGACAGTGGATACATTAGACAGACAGTGAATACATTAGAGAGTGGATACATTAGACAGTTAGACAGTGGATACATTAGACAGTACCACAGTGGATACATTAGACAGTTAGACAGCGGATACATTAGACAGTTAGACTTTGGATACATTAGACAGTCAGACAGTGGATACATTAGACAGACAGTGTATATATTAGACAGTACCACAGTGGATATATTAGACAGTTAGACAGTGGATACATTAGACAGTTAGACAGTGGAAACATTAGACAGTTAGACAGTGGAAACATTAGACAGTTAGACAGTGGATACATTAGACAGTTAAACAGTGGATACATTAGACAGTTAGACAGTGGAAACATTAGACAGTTAGACAGTGGAAACATTAGACAGTTAGACAGTGGATACATTATGCAGTTAGACAGTGGAAACATTAGACAGTTAAACAGTGGATACATTAGATAGACAGTGAATACCTTAGACTGTCCCACATTGGATGCATTAGACAGTGGATACATTAGACAGTTAGACAGTGGATATATTAGACAGTTAGACAGTGGATAAAGAAAGTTAGACAGTGGATATATTAGACAGTTAGACAGGTGATACATTAGACAGTTAGACAGTGGATACATTAGACAGTTAGACAGTGGATACATTAGACAGTTAGACAGTGGATATATTAGACAGTTAAACTGTGGATACATTAGACAGTTAGACAGTGGATATATTAGACAGTTAAACTGTGGATACATTAGACAGTTAGACAGTGGATATATTAGACAGTTAGACAGTGGATATATTAGACAGACAGTGGATACCTTAGACTGTCCCACATTGGATACATTAGACAGTGGATACATTAGACAGTTAAACAGTGGATACATTAGACAGTACCACAGTGGATACATTAGGCAGTTAGACAGTGGATATATTAGACAGTTAGACAGTGGAAACATTAGACAGTGGATACATTGGACAGTTAGACAGTGGATATATTAGACAGTTAGACAGTGGATAAAGAAAGTTAGACAGTGGATATATTAGACAGTTAGACAGTGGATACATTAGACAGTTAGACAGTGGATACATTAGACAGTTAGACAGTGGATATATTAGACAGTTAGACAGTGGATATATTAGACAGACAGTGGATACCTTAGACTGTCCCACATTGGATACATTAGACAGTGGATACATTAGACAGTTAAACAGTGGATACATTAGACAGTACCACAGTGGATACATTAGACAGACAGTGGATATATTAGACAGTTAGACAGTGGAAACATTAGACAGTGGATACATTAGACTGTACCACAGTGGATATATTAGACAGTGGATACATTAGACAGACAGTGGATACAGACAGTTAGACAGTGGATATATTAGACAGTTAGACAGTGGATACATTAGACAGTTAGACAGTGGATACATTAGACAGACAGTGTATATATTAGACAGTTGATACATTAGACAGTTGATACATTAGACAGTTAGACAGCGGATACATTAGACAGACAGTGTATATATTAGACAGTTGATACATTAGACAGTGGATACATTAGACAGACAGTGTATATATTAGACAGTACCACAGTGGATACATTAGAGAGTTAGTCAGTGGATACATTAGACAGTTAGACTGTGGATACATTAGACAGTTAGACAGTGGATCAATTAGACAGTTAGACTGTGGATACATTAGACAGTTAGACAGTGGATACATTAGACAGTTAGACTGTGGAAACATTAGACAGTACCACAGTGGATACATTAGACAGTTAGACAGTGGATACATTAGACAGTTAGACAGTGGATATATTAGACAGTTAGACAGTGGATACATTATACAGTTAGACAGTGGAAACATTAGACAGTTAAACAGTGGATATATTAGACAGTTAGACAGTGGATAAAGAAAGTTAGACAGTGCATATATTAGACAGTTAGACAGTGGATACATTAAACAGTTAGACAGTGGATACATTAGACAGTTAGACAGTGGATACATTAGACAGTTAGACAGTGGATAAAGAAAGTTAGACAGTGGATATATTAGACAGTTAGACAGGGGATACATTAGACAGTTAGACAGTGGATACATTAGACAGTTAGACAGTGGATACATTAGACAGTTAGACAGTGGATATATTAGACAGTTAAACTGTGGATACATTAGACAGTTAGACAGTGGATATATTAGACAGTTAAACTGTGGATACATTAGACAGTTAGACAGTGGATATATTAGACAGTTAGACAGTGGATATATTAGACAGACAGTGGATACCTTAGACTGTCCCACATTGGATACATTAGACAGTGGATACATTAGACAGTTAAACAGTGGATACATTAGACAGTACCACAGTGGATACATTAGGCAGTTAGACAGTGGATATATTAGACAGTTAGACAGTGGAAACATTAGACAGTGGATACATTGGACAGTTAGACAGTGGATATATTAGACAGTTAGACAGTGGATAAAGAAAGTTAGACAGTGGATATATTAGACAGTTAGACAGTGGATACATTAGACAGTTAGACAGTGGATACATTAGACAGTTAGACAGTGGATATATTAGACAGTTAGACAGTGGATATATTAGACAGACAGTGGATACCTTAGACTGTCCCACATTGGATACATTAGACAGTGGATACATTAGACAGTTAAACAGTGGATACATTAGACAGTACCACAGTGGATACATTAGACAGACAGTGGATGTATTAGACAGTTAGACAGTGGAAACATTAGACAGTGGATACATTAGACTGTACCACAGTGGATATATTAGACAGTGGATACATTAGACAGACAGTGGATACAGACAGTTAGACAGTGGATATATTAGACAGTTAGACAGTGGATACATTAGACAGTTAGACAGTGGATACATTAGACAGACAGTGTATATATTAGACAGTTGATACATTAGACAGTTGATACATTAGACAGTTAGACAGCGGATTTATTAGACAGACAGTGTATATATTAGACAGTTGATACATTAGACAGTGGATACATTAGACAGACAGTGTATATATTAGACAGTACCACAGTGGATACATTAGAGAGTTAGTCAGTGGATACATTAGACAGTTAGACTGTGGATACATTAGACAGTTAGACAGTGGATCAATTAGACAGTTAGACTGTGGATACATTAGACAGTTAGACAGTGGATACATTAGACAGTTAGACTGTGGAAACATTAGACAGTACCACAGTGGATACATTAGACAGTTAGACAGTGGATACATTAGACAGTTAGACAGTGGATATATTAGACAGTTAGACAGTGGATACATTATACAGTTAGACAGTGGAAACATTAGACAGTTAAACAGTGGATATATTAGACAGTTAGACAGTGGATAAAGAAAGTTAGACAGTGCATATATTAGACAGTTAGACAGTGGATACATTAAACAGTTAGACAGTGGATACATTAGACAGTTAGACAGTGGATACATTAGACAGTTAGACAGTGGATATATTAGACAGTTAAACAGTGGATACATTAGACAGTTAGACAGTGGATATATTAGACAGTTAGACAGTGGATATATTAGACAGTTAGACAGTGGAAACATTAGACAGTGGATACATTAGACTGTACCACAGTGGATATATTAGACAGTGGATACATTAGACAGACAGTTGATACATTAGACAGTTAGACAGTGGATATATTAGACAGTTAGACAGTGGATACATTAGACAGTTAGACAGTGGATACATTAGACAAACAGTGGATACATTAGACAGTTAGACAGTGGATACATTAGACAGACAGTGGATACATTAGACAGTGGATATATTAGACAGTTAGACAGTGGATACATTAGACAGTTCGACAGTGGATACATTAGACAGACAGTGAATACATTAGAGAGTGGATACATTAGACAGTTAGACAGTGGATACATTAGACAGTACCACAGTGGATACATTAGACAGTTAGACAGAGGAAACATTAGACAGTGGATACATTAGACAGTTGATACATTAGACAGTTAGACAGCGGATACATTAGACAGTTAGACAGTGGATACATTAGACAGACAGTGTATATATTAGACAGTACCACAGTGGATACATTAGATAGTTAGTCAGTGGCTACATTAGACAGTTAGACTGTGGATACATTAGACAGTTAGACAGTGGATATATTAGACAGTTAGACAGTGGAAACATTAGACAGTGGATACATTAGACAGTGGATACATTAGACAGTTAGACAGTGGATATATTAGACAGATAGACAGTGGAAACATTAGACAGTGGATACATTATGCAGTTAGACAGTGGATACATTAGACAGTTAAACAGTGGATACATTAGATAGACAGTGGATACATTAGACAGTTAGACAGTGGATACATTAGACAGTACCACAGTGAATACATTATACAGTTAGACAGTGGAAACATTAGACAGTGGATACATTATGCAGTTAGACAGTGGATACATTAGACAGTTAAACAGTGGATACATTAGATAGACAGTGGATACCTTAGACTGTCCCACATTGGATACATTAGACAGTGGATACATTAGACAGTTAAACAGTTGATACATTAGACAGTACCACAGTGGATACATTAGACAGTTAGACAGTGGATATATTAGACAGTTAGACAGTGGATAAAGAAAGTTAGACAGTGCATATATTAGACAGTTAGACAGTGGATACATTAGACAGTTAGACAGTGGATACATTAGACAGTTAGACAGTGGATACATTAGACAGTTAGACAGTGGATATATTAGACAGTTAAACAGTGGATACATTAGACAGTTAAACAGTGGATACATTAGACAGTACCACAGTGGATACATTAGGCAGTTAGACAGTGGATATATTAGACAGTTAGACAGTGGAAACATTAGACAGTGGATACATTGGACATTTAGACAGTGGATATATTAGACAGTTAGACAGTGGATAAAGAAAGTTAGACAGTGGATATATTAGACAGTTAGACAGTGGATACATTAGACAGTTAGACAGTGGATACATTAGACAGTTAGACAGTGGATATATTAGACAGTTAGACAGTGGATATATTAGACAGACAGTGGATACCTTAGACTGTCCCACATTGGATACATTAGACAGTGGATACATTAGACAGTTAAACAGTGGATACATTAGACAGTACCACAGTGGATACATTAGACAGACAGTGGATATATTAGACAGTTAGACAGTGGAAACATTAGACAGTGGATACATTAGACTGTACCACAGTGGATATATTAGACAGTGGATACATTAGACAGACAGTGGATACAGACAGTTTGACAGTGGATATATTAGACAGTTAGACAGTGGATACATTAGACAGTTAGACAGTGGATACATTAGACAGACAGTGTATATATTAGACAGTTGATACATTAGACAGTTGATACATTAGACAGTTAGACAGCGGATTTATTAGACAGACAGTGTATATATTAGACAGTTGATACATTAGACAGTGGATACATTAGACAGACAGTGTATATATTAGACAGTACCACAGTGGATACATTAGAGAGTTAGTCAGTGGATACATTAGACAGTTAGACTGTGGATACATTAGACAGTTAGACAGTGGATCAATTAGACAGTTAGACTGTGGATACATTAGACAGTTAGACAGTGGATACATTAGACAGTTAGACTGTGGAAACATTAGACAGTACCACAGTGGATACATTAGACAGTTAGACAGTGGATACATTAGACAGTTAGACAGTGGATATATTAGACAGTTAGACAGTGGATATATTAGACAGTTAGACAGTGGATACATTATACAGTTAGACAGTGGAAACATTAGACAGTTAGACAGTGGATACATTATACAGTTAGACAGTGGAAACATTAGACAGTTAAACAGTGGATATATTAGACAGTTAGACAGTGGATAAAGAAAGTTAGACAGTGCATATATTAGACAGTTAGACAGTGGATACATTAAACAGTTAGACAGTGGATATATTAGACAGTTAGACAGTGGATACATTATACAGTTAGACAGTGGAAACATTAGACAGTTAAACAGTGGATATATTAGACAGTTAGACAGTTGATAAAGAAAGTTAGACAGTGCATATATTAGACAGTTAGACAGTGGATACATTAAACAGTTAGACAGTGGATACATTAGACAGTTAGACAGTGGATACATTAGACAGTTAGACAGTGGATATATTAGACAGTTAAACAGTGGATACATTAGACAGTTAGACAGTGGATATATTAGACAGTTAGACAGTGGATATATTAGACAGTTAGACAGTGGAAACATTAGACAGTGGATACATTAGACTGTACCACAGTGGATATATTAGACAGTGGATACATTAGACAGACAGTTGATACATTAGACAGTTAGACAGTGGATATATTAGACAGTTAGACAGTGGATACAGACAGTTAG
Organism: Coregonus lavaretus; assembly: GCF_964263955.1. Taxonomy (NCBI): domain Eukaryota; kingdom Metazoa; phylum Chordata; class Actinopteri; order Salmoniformes; family Salmonidae; genus Coregonus; species Coregonus lavaretus. Next base: position 50,275 of record NW_028166809.1, read on the forward strand.
ACAGTGGATATATTAGACAGTTAGACAGTGGATACATTAGACAGTTAGACAGTGGATACATTAGACAAACAGTGGATACATTAGACAGTTAGACAGTGGATACATTAGACAGACAGTGGATACATTAGACAGTGGATATATTAGACAGTTAGACAGTGGATACATTAGACAGTTCGACAGTGGATACATTAGACAGACAGTGAATACATTAGAGAGTGGATACATTAGACAGTTAGACAGTGGATACATTAGACAGTACCACAGTGGATACATTAGACAGTTAGACAGAGGAAACATTAGACAGTGGATACATTAGACAGTTGATACATTAGACAGTTAGACAGCGGATACATTAGACAGTTAGACAGTGGATACATTAGACAGACAGTGTATATATTAGACAGTACCACAGTGGATACATTAGATAGTTAGTCAGTGGCTACATTAGACAGTTAGACTGTGGATACATTAGACAGTTAGACAGTGGATATATTAGACAGTTAGACAGTGGAAACATTAGACAGTGGATACATTAGACAGTGGATACATTAGACAGTTAGACAGTGGATATATTAGACAGATAGACAGTGGAAACATTAGACAGTGGATACATTAGACAGTGGATACATTAGACAGTTAGACAGTGGATATATTAGACAGTTAGACAGTGGAAACATTAGACAGTGGATACATTAGACAGTGGATACATTATGCAGTTAGACAGTGGATACATTAGACAGTTAAACAGTGGATACATTAGATAGACAGTGGATACATTAGACAGTTAGACAGTGGATACATTAGACAGTACCACAGTGAATACATTATACAGTTAGACAGTGGAAACATTAGACAGTGGATACATTATGCAGTTAGACAGTGGATACATTAGACAGTTAAACAGTGGATACATTAGATAGACAGTGGATACCTTAGACTGTCCCACATTGGATACATTAGACAGTGGATACATTAGACAGTTAAACAGTTGATACATTAGACAGTACCACAGTGGATACATTAGACAGTTAGACAGTGGATATATTAGACAGTTAGACAGTGGATAAAGAAAGTTAGACAGTGCATATATTAGACAGTTAGACAGTGGATACATTAGACAGTTAGACAGTGGATACATTAGACAGTTAGACAGTGGATACATTAGACAGATAGACAGTGGATATATTAGACAGTTAAACAGTGGATACATTAGACAGTTAGACAGTGGATATATTAGACAGTTAGACAGTGGATATATTAGACAGACAGTGGATACCTTAGACTGTCCCACATTGGATACATTAGACAGTGGATACATTAGACAGTTAAACAGTTGATACATTAGACAGTACCACAGTGGATACATTAGACAGTTAGACAGTGGATACATTAGACTGTACCACAGTGGATATATTAGACAGTGGATACATTAGACAGACAGTTGATACATTAGACAGTTAGACAGTGGATATATTAGACAGACAGTGGATACAGACAGTTAGACAGTGGATACATTAGACAGTTAGACAGTGGATACATTAGACAAACAGTGGATACATTAGACAGTTAGACAGTGGATACATTAGACAGACAGTGAATACATTAGACAGTGGATATATTAGACAGTTAGACAGTGGATACATTAGACAGTTCGACAGTGGATACATTAGACAGACAGTGAATACATTAGAGAGTGGATACATTAGACAGTTAGACAGTGGATACATTAGACAGTACCACAGTGGATACATTAGACAGTTAGACAGAGGAAACATTAGACAGTTAGACAGTGGATACATTAGACAGACAGTGTATATATTAGACAGTACCACAGTGGATACATTAGATAGTTAGTCAGTGGATACATTAGACAGTTAGACTGTGGATACATTAGACAGTTAGACATTGGATGAATTAGACAGTTAGACAGTGGATACATTAGACAGTACCACAGTGGATACATTAGATAGTTAGTCAGTGGATACATTAGACAGTTAGACTGTGGATACATTAGACAGTTAGACAGTGGATGAATTAGACAGTTAGACTGTGGATACATTAGACAGTTAGACAGTGGATGAATTAGACAGTTAGACAGTGGATACATTAGACAGTACCACTGTGGATACATTAGACAGTTAGACAGTGGAAACATTAGACAGTGGATACATTATGCAGTTAGACAGTGGATACATTAGACAGTTAAACAGTGGATACATTAGATAGACAGTGAATACCTTAGACTGTCCCACATTGGATGCATTAGACAGTGGATACATTAGACAGTTAGACAGTGGATATATTAGACAGTTAGACAGTGGATAAAGAAAGTTAGACAGTGGATATATTAGACAGTTAGACAGGGGATACATTAGACAGTTAGACAGTGGATACATTAGACAGTTAGACAGTGGATACATTAGACAGTTAGACAGTGGATATATTATACAGTTAAACTGTGGATACATTAGACAGTTAGACAGTGGATATATTAGACAGTTAAACTGTGGATACATTAGACAGTTAGACAGTGGATATATTAGACAGTTAGACAGTGGATATATTAGACAGACAGTGGATACCTTAGACTGTCCCACATTGGATACATTAGACAGTGGATACATTAGACAGTTAAACAGTGGATACATTAGACAGTACCACAGTGGATACATTAGACAGTTAGACAGTGGATATATTAGACAGTTAGACAGTGGAAACATTAGACAGTGGATACATTGGACAGTTAGACAGTGGATTTATTAGACAGTTAGACAGTGGATAAAGAAAGTTAGACAGTGGATATATTAGACAGTTAGACAGTGGATACATTAGACAGTTAGACAGTGGATACATTAGACAGTTAGACAGTGGATATATTAGACAGTTAGACAGTGGATATATTAGACAGACAGTGGATACCTTAGACTGTCCCACATTGGATACATTAGACAGTTAAACAGTGGATACATTAGACAGTACCACAGTGGATACATTAGACAGACAGTGGATATATTAGACAGTTAGACAGTGGAAACATTAGACAGTGGATACATTAGACTGTACCACAGTGGATACATTAGACAGTTAAACAGTGGATATATTAGACAGTTAGACAGTGGAAACATTAGACAGTGGATACATTAGACTGTACCACAGTGGATATATTAGACAGTGGATACATTAGACAGACAGTGGATACAGACAGTTAGACAGTGGATATATTAGACAGTTAGACAGTGGATACATTAGACAGTTAGACAGTGGATACATTAGACAGACAGTGTATATATTAGACAGTTGATACATTAGACAGTTGATACATTAGACAGTTAGACAGCGGATACATTAGACAGACAGTGTATATATTAGACAGTACCACAGTGGATACATTAGAGAGTTAGTCAGTGGATACATTAGACAGTTAGACAGCGGATACATTAGACAGACAGTGTATATATTAGACAGTACCACAGTGGATACATTAGAGAGTTAGTCAGTTGATACATTAGACAGTTGATACATTAGACAGTTAGACAGCGGATAAAGAAAGTTAGACAGTGGATATATTAGACAGTTAGACAGTGGATACATTAGACAGTTAGACAGTGGATACATTAGACAGTTAGACAGTGGATATATTAGACAGTTAGACAGTGGATATATTAGACAGACAGTGGATACCTTAGACTGTCCCACATTGGATACATTAGACAGTGGATACATTAGACAGTTAAACAGTGGATACATTAGACAGTACCACAGTGGATACATTAGACAGACAGTGGATATATTAGACAGTTAGACAGTGGAAACATTAGACAGTGGATACATTAGACTGTACCACAGTGGATATATTAGACAGTGGATACATTAGACAGACAGTGGATACAGACAGTTAGACAGTGGATATATTAGACAGTTAGACAGTGGATACATTAGACAGTTAGACAGTGGATACATTAGACAGACAGTGTATATATTAGACAGTTGATACATTAGACAGTTGATACATTAGACAGTTAGACAGCGGATACATTAGACAGACAGTGTATATATTAGACAGTACCACAGTGGATACATTAGACAGTTAGACAGTGGATACATTAGACAGTTAGACTGTGGATACATTAGACAGTTAGACAGTGGATGTATTAGACAGTTAGACAGTGGATACATTAGACAGTTAGACAGTGGATACATTAGACAGTACCACAGGGGATACATTATACAGTTAGACAGTGGATACATTAGACAGTTAAACAGTGGATACATTAGATAGACAGTGAAAACCTTAGATTGTCCCACATTGGATGCATTAGACAGTGGATACATTAGACAGTTAGACAGTGGATATATTAGACAGTTAGACAGTGGATAAAGAAAGTTAGACAGTGCATATATTAGACAGTTAGACAGTGGATACATTAAACAGTTAGACAGTGGATACATTAGACAGTTAGAAAGTGGATACATTAGACAGTTAGACAGTGGATACATTAGACAGTGGATATATTAGACAGTTAAACAGTGGATACATTAGACAGTTAGACAGTGGATATATTAGACAGTTAGACAGTGGATATATTAGACAGTTAGACAGTGGAAACATTAGACAGTGGATACATTAGACTGTACCACAGTGGATATATTAGACAGTGGATACATTAGACAGACAGTTGATACATTAGACAGTTAGACAGTGGATATATTAGACAGTTAGACAGTGGATACAGACAGTTAGACAGTGGATATATTAGACAGTTAGACCGTGGATACATTAGACAGTTAGACAGTGGATACATTAGACAAACAGTGGATACATTAGACAGTTAGACAGTGGATACATTAGACAGACAGTGGATACATTAGACAGTGGATATATTAGACAGTTAGACAGTGGATACATTAGACAGTTCGACAGTGGATACATTAGACAGACAGTGAATACATTAGAGAGTGGATACATTAGACAGTTAGACAGTGGATACATTAGACAGTACCACAGTGGATACATTAGACAGTGGATACATTATACAGTTAGACAGTGGATACATTAGACAGTTGATACATTAGACAGTTAGACAGCGGATACATTAGACAGTTAGACAGTGGATACATTAGACAGACAGTGTATATATTAGACAGTACCACAGTGGATACATTAGATAGTTAGTCAGTGGATACATTAGACAGTTAAACAGTGGATACATTAGACAGTTAGACAGTGGAAACATTAGACAGTTAGACAGTGGAAACATTAGACAGTTAGACAGTGGATACATTAGACAGTTAAACAGTGGATACATTAGACAGTTAGACAGTGGAAACATTAGACAGTTAGACAGTGGAAACATTAGACAGTTAGACAGTGGATACATTATGCAGTTAGACAGTGGAAACATTAGACAGTTAAACAGTGGATACATTAGATAGACAGTGAATACCTTAGACTGTCCCACATTGGATGCATTAGACAGTGGATACATTAGACAGTTAGACAGTGGATATATTAGACAGTTAGACAGTGGATAAAGAAAGTTAGACAGTGGATACATTAGACAGTTAGACTGTGGAAACATTAGACAGTACCACAGTGGATACATTAGAGAGTTAGTCAGTGGATACATTAGACAGTTAGACTGTGGATACATTAGACAGTTAGACAGTGGATCAATTAGACAGTTAGACTGTGGATACATTAGACAGTTAGACAGTGGATACATTAGACAGTTAGACTGTGGAAACATTAGACAGTACCACAGTGGATACATTAGACAGTTAGACAGTGGATACATTAGACAGTTAGACAGTGGATATATTAGACAGTTAGACAGTGGATACATTATACAGTTAGACAGTGGAAACATTAGACAGTTAAACAGTGGATATATTAGACAGTTAGACAGTGGATAACGAAAGTTAGACAGTGCATATATTAGACAGTTAGACAGTGGATACATTAAACAGTTAGACAGTGGATACATTAGACAGTTAGACAGTGGATACATTAGACAGTTAGACAGTGGATAAAGAAAGTTAGACAGTGGATATATTAGACAGTTAGACAGGGGATGCATTAGACAGTTAGACAGTGGATACATTAGACAGTTAGACAGTGGATACATTAGACAGTTAGACAGTGGATATATTAGACAGTTAAACTGTGGATACATTAGACAGTTAGACAGTGGATATATTAGACAGTTAAACTGTGGATACATTAGACAGTTAGACAGTGGATATATTAGACAGTTAGACAGTGGATATATTAGACAGACAGTGGATACCTTAGACTGTCCCACATTGGATACATTAGACAGTGGATACATTAGACAGTTAAACAGTGGATACATTAGACAGTACCACAGTGGATACATTAGGCAGTTAGACAGTGGATATATTAGACAGTTAGACAGTGGAAACATTAGACAGTGGATACATTGGACAGTTAGACAGTGGATATATTAGACAGTTAGACAGTGGATAAAGAAAGTTAGACATTGGATATATTAGACAGTTAGACAGTGGATACATTAGACAGTTAGACAGTGGATACATTAGACAGTTAGACAGTGGATATATTAGACAGTTAGACAGTGGATATATTAGACAGACAGTGGATACCTTAGACTGTCCCACATTGGATACATTAGACAGTGGATACATTAGACAGTTAAACAGTGGATACATTAGACAGTACCACAGTGGATACATTAGACAGACAGTGGATATATTAGACAGTTAGACAGTGGAAACATTAGACAGTGGATACATTAGACTGTACCACAGTGGATATATTAGACAGTGGATACATTAGACAGACAGTGGATACAGACAGTTAGACAGTGGATATATTAGACAGTTAGACAGTGGATACATTAGACAGTTAGACAGTGGATACATTAGACAGACAGTGTATATATTAGACAGTTGATACATTAGACAGTTGATACATTAGACAGTTAGACAGCGGATTTATTAGACAGACAGTGTATATATTAGACAGTTGATACATTAGACAGTGGATACATTAGACAGACAGTGTATATATTAGACAGTACCACAGTGGATACATTAGAGAGTTAGTCAGTGGATACATTAGACAGTTAGACTGTGGATACATTAGACAGTTAGACAGTGGATCAATTAGACAGTTAGACTGTGGATACATTAGACAGTTAGACAGTGGATACATTAGACAGTTAGACTGTGGAAACATTAGACAGTACCACAGTGGATACATTAGACAGTTAGACAGTGGATACATTAGACAGTTAGACAGTGGATATATTAGACAGTTAGACAGTGGATACATTATACAGTTAGACAGTGGAAACATTAGACAGTTAAACAGTGGATATATTAGACAGTTAGACAGTGGATAAAGAAAGTTAGACAGTGCATATATTAGACAGTTAGACAGTGGATACATTAAACAGTTAGACAGTGGATACATTAGACAGTTAGACAGTGGATACATTAGACAGTTAGACAGTGGATATATTAGACAGTTAAACAGTGGATACATTAGACAGTTAGACAGTGGATATATTAGACAGTTAGACAGTGGATATATTAGACAGTTAGACAGTGGAAACATTAGACAGTGGATACATTAGACTGTACCACAGTGGATATATTAGACAGTGGATACATTAGACAGACAGTTGATACATTAGACAGTTAGACAGTGGATATATTAGACAGTTAGACAGTGGATACAGACAGTTAGACAGTGGATATATTAGACAGTTAGACAGTGGATACATTAGACAGTTAGACAGTGGATACATTAGACAAACAGTGGATACATTAGACAGTTAGACAGTGGATACATTAGACAGACAGTGGATACATTAGACAGTGGATATATTAGACAGTTAGACAGTGGATACATTAGACAGTTCGACAGTGGATACATTAGACAGACAGTGAATTCATTAGAGAGTGGATACATTAGACAGTTAGACAGTGGATACATTAGACAGTACCACAGTGGATACATTAGACAGTTAGACAGAGGAAACATTAGACAGTGGATACATTAGACAGTTGATACATTAGACAGTTAGACAGCGGATACATTAGACAGTTAGACAGTGGATACATTAGACAGACAGTGTATATATTAGACAGTACCACAGTGGATACATTAGATAGTTAGTCAGTGGATACATTAGACAGTTAGACTGTGGATACATTAGACAGTTAGACAGTGGATATATTAGACAGTTAGACAGTGGAAACATTAGACAGTGGATACATTAGACAGTGGATACATTAGACAGTTAGACAGTGGATATATTAGACAGTTAGACAGTGGAAACATTAGACAGTGGATACATTATGCAGTTAGACAGTGGATACATTAGACAGTTAAACAGTGGATACATTAGATAGACAGTGGATACATTAGACAGTTAGACAGTGAATATATTAGACAGACAGTGGATACCTTAGACTGTCCCACATTGGGTACATTAGACAGTGGATACATTAGACAGTTAGACAGTGGATACATTAGACAGTACCACAGTGGATATATTAGACAGTTAAGCAGTGGATACCTTAGACTGTCCCACATTGGACACATTAGACAGTGGATACATTAGACAGTTAGACAGTGGATACATTAGACTGTACCAGACTGGATACATTATACAGTGAGACAGTTGATACATTAGAATGTTAGACAGTGGATACATTGGACAGTGGATACATTAGACAGTTAGACAGCGGATACATTAGAAAGTTAGACAGTGGATACATTAGACAATTAGACAGTGGATATATTAGACAGTTAGACAGTGGATACATTAGACAGTTAGACAGTGGATACATTAGACAGTTAGACAGTGAATATATTAGACAGTTAGACAGTGGATACATTAGACAAACAGTGGATACATTAGACAGTTAGACAGTGGATATATTAGACAGTTAGACAGTGGATACAGACAGTTAGACAGTGGATATATTAGACAGTTAGACAGTGGATACATTAGACAGTTAGACAGTGGATACATTAGACAGTTAGACAGTGGATATATTCGACAGTTAGACAGTGGATATATTAGACAGTTAGACAGTGGATATATTAGACAGTTAGACAGTGGATACATTAGACAGTCAGACAGTGAATATATATGACAGTTAAACAGTGGATACATTAGACAGTTAGACAGTGGATATATTAGACAGTTAGACAGTGGATATGTTAGACAGACAGTGGATACCTTAGACTGTCCCACATTGGATACATTAGACAGTGGATACATTAGACAGTTAAACAGTGGATACATTAGACAGTACCACAGTGGATACATTAGACAGTTAGACAGTGGATATATTAGACAGTTAGACAGTGGATACATTAGACAGTGGATACATTAGACTGTACCACAGTGGATATATTAGACAGTGGATACATTAGACAGACAGTGGATACATTAGACAGTTAGACAGTGGATATATTAGACAGTTAGACAGTGGATAAATTAGACAGTACCACAGTGGATACATTAGATAGTTAGACAGTGGAAACATTAGACAGTGGATACATTATGCAGTTAAACAGTGAATACATTAGATAGACAGTGGATACCTTAGACAGTTAGACAGTGAATATATTAGACAGTTAGACAGTGGATAGATTAGACAAACAGTGGATACATTAGACAGTTTGACAGTGGATACGTTAGACTGTAAGAGAGTGGATACATTAGACAGTTAGACAGTGGATACAGACATTTAGACAGTGGATATATTAGACAGTTAAACAGTGGATACATTAGACAGTGGATATATTAGACAGTTAGACAGTGGATATATTAGACAGTTAGACAGTGGATATATTACACAAACAGTGGATACCTTAGACTGTCCCACATTGGATACATTAGACAGTGGATACATTAGACAGTTAAACAGTGGATACATTAGACAGTTAGACAGTGGATATATTAGACAGTTAAACAGTGGATACATTAGACAGTTAGACAGTGGATATATTAGACAGTTAGACAGTGGATATATTAGACAGACAGTGGATACCTTAGACTGTCCCACATTGGATACATTAGACAGTGGATACATTAGACAGTTAAACAGTGGATACATTAGACAGTTAGACAGTGGATATATTAGACAGACAGTGGATACATTAGACAGTTAAACAGTGGATACATTAGACAGTTAGACAGTGGATATATTAGACAGTTAGACAGTGGAAACATTAGACAGTGGATACATTAGACTGTACCACAGTGGATATATTAGACAGTGGATACATTAGACAGACAGTTGATACATTAGACAGTTAGACAGTGGATATATTAGACAGACAGTGGATACATTAGACAGTTAGACAGTGGATACATTAGACAGTTCGACAGTGGATACATTAGACAGACATTGAATACATTAGAGAGTGGATACATTAGACAGTTAGACAGTGGATACATTAGACAGTACCACAGTGGATACATTAGACAGTTAGACAGTGGATACAGACAGTTAGACAGTGGATATATTAGACAGTTAGACAGTGGATACATTAGACAGTTAGACAGTGGATACAGACAGTTAGACAGTGGATATATTAGACAGTTAGACAGTGGATACATTAGACAGTTAGACAGTGGATACATTAGACAAACAGTGGATACATTAGACAGTTAGACAGTGGATACATTAGACAGTTCGACAGTGGATACATTAGACAGACAGTGAATACATTAGAGAGTGGATACATTAGACAGTTAGACAGTGGATACATTAGACAGTACCACAGTGGATACATTAGACAGTTAGACAGAGGAAACATTAGACAGTGGATACATTATACAGTTAGACAGTGGATACATTAGACAGTTGATACATTAGACAGTTAGACAGCGGATACATTAGACAGTTAGACAGTGGATACATTAGACAGAGAGTGTATATATTAGACAGTACCACAGTGGATACATTAGACAGTGGATACATTAGAGAGTTAGTCAGTGGATACATTAGACAGTTAGACTGTGGATACATTAGACAGTTAGACAGTGGATGTATTAGACAGTTAGACAGTGGAAACATTAGACAGTGGATACATTAGACAGTTAGACAGTGGAAACATTAGACAGTGGATACATTATGAAGTTAGACAGTGGATACATTAGACAGTTAGACAGTGGATACAGACAGTTAGACAGTGGATATATTAGACAGTTAGACAGTGGATACATTAGACAGTTAGACAGTGGATACATTAGACAGTTAGACAGTGGATATATTAGACAGTTAGACAGTGGATATATTAGACAGTTAGACAGTGGATATATTAGACAGTTAGACAGTGGATACATTAGACAGTCAGACAGTGAATATATATGACAGTTAAACAGTGGATACATTAGACAGTGGATATATTAGACAGTTAGACAGTGGATATATTAGACAGTTAGACAGTGGATACCTTAGACTGTCCCACATTGGATACATTAGACAGTGGATACATTAGACAGTTAAACAGTGGATACATTAGACAGTACCACAGTGGATACATTAGACAGTTAGACAGTGGATATATTAGACAGTTAGACAGTGGATACATTAGACAGTTAGACAGTGGATATATTAGACAGTTAGACAGTGGAAACATTAGACAGTGGATACATTAGACAGTGGATACATTAGACAGTTAGACAGTGGATACATTAGACAGTTAGACAGTGGATATATTAGACAGTTAGACAGTGGATATATTAGACAGTTAGACAGTGGAAACATTAGACAGTGGATACATTAGACAGTACCACAGTGGATATATTAGACAGTTAGACAGTGGATACATTAGACAGTTAGACAGTGGATATATTAGACAGTTAGACAGTGGATATATTAGACAGTTAGACAGTGGAAACATTAGACAGTGGATATATTAGACTGTACCACAGTGGATATATTAGACAGTTAGACAGTGGATAAATTAGACAGTACCACAGTGGATACATTAGACAGTTAGACAGTGGAAACATTAGACAGTGGATACATTATGCAGTTAGACAGTGGATACATTAGACAGACAGTGGATACATTAGACAGTTAGACAGTGGATAAATTAGACAGTACCACAGTGGATACATTAGACAGTTAGACAGTGGATACAATAGACAGTGGATACATTATGCAGTTAGACAGTGGATACATTAGACAGTTAAACAGTGAATACATTAGATAGACAGTGGATAGATTTGACAAACAGTGGATACATTAGACAGTTAGACATTGGATACATTAGACAGTTAGACAGTGGATATATTAGACAGTTTGACAGTGGATACGTTAGACTGTAAGAGAGTGGATACATTAGACAGTTAGACAGTGGATACAGACATTTAGACAGTGGATATATTAGACAGTTAAACAGTGGATACATTAGACAGTGGATATATTAGACAGTTAGACAGTGGATACATTAGACAGTTAAACAGTGGATATATTAGACAGTTAGACAGTGGATATATTAGACAGTTAGACAGTGGATATATTACACAAACAGTGGATACCTTAGACTGTCCCACATTGGATACATTAGACAGTGGATACATTAGACAGTTAAACAGTGGATACATTAGACAGTGGATACATTAGACAGTTAAACAGTGGATACATTAGACAGTTAAACAGTGGATACATTAGACAGTGGATACATTAGACAGTTAAACAGTGGATACATTAGACAGTGGATACATTAGACAGTTAAACAGTGGATACATTAGACAGTACCACAGTGGATACATTAGACAGTTAGACAGTGGATACATTAGACAGTGGATACATTAGACAGTTAGACAGTGGATACATTAGACAGTTAGACAGTGGATATATTAGACAGTTAGACAGTGGAAACATTAGACAGTGGATACATTAGACTGTACCACAGTGGATATATTAGACAGTGGATACATTAGACAGTTAGACTGTGGATACATTAGACAGTTAGACAGTGGAAACATTAGACAGTGGATACATTATGCAGTTAGACAGTGGATACATTAGACAGTTAAACAGTGGATACATTAGATAGACAGTGAATACCTTAGACTGTCCCACATTGGATGCATTAGACAGTGGATACATTAGACAGTTAGACAGTGGATATATTAGACAGTTAGACAGTGGATAAAGAAAGTTATACAGTGCATATATTAGACAGTTAGACAGTGGATACATTAGACAGTTAGACAGTGGATACATTAGACAGTTAGACAGTGGATACATTAGACAGTTAGACAGTGGATATATTAGACAGTTAAACAGTGGATACATTAGACAGTTAGACAGTGGATATATTAGACAGTTAGACAGTGGATATATTAGACAGACAGTGGATACCTTAGACTGTCCCACATTGGATACATTAGACAGTGGATACATTAGACAGTTAAACAGTTGATACATTAGACAGTTAGACAGTGGATACATTAGACAGTACCACAGTGGATACATTAGACAGTTAGACAGTGGATATATTAGACAGTTAGACAGTGGAAACATTAGACAGTGGATACATTAGACTGTACCACAGTGGATATATTAGACAGTGGATACATTAGACAGACAGTTGATACATTAGACAGTTAGACAGTGGATATATTAGACAGACAGTGGATACAGACAGTTAGACAGTGGATATATTAGACAGTTAGACAGTGGATACATTAGACAGTTAGACAGTGGATACATTAGACAAACAGTGGATACATTAGACAGTTAGACAGTGGATACATTAGACAGTTCGACAGTGGATACATTAGACAGTTAGACAGTGGATACATTAGACAGTTCGACAGTGGATACATTAGAGAGTGGATACATTAGACAGTTAGACAGTGGATACATTAGACAGTTAGACAGTGGATACATTAGACAGTTCGACAGTGGATACATTAGAGAGTGGATACATTAGACAGTTCGACAGTGGATACATTAGACAGTGGATACATTATACAGTTAGACAGTGGATACATTAGAAAGTTGATACATTAGACAGTTAGACAGCGGATACATTAGACAGAGAGTGTATATATTAGACAGTACCACAGTGGATACATTAGAGAGTTAGTCAGTGGATACATTAGACAGTTGATACATTAGACAGTTAGACAGCGGATACATTAGACAGAGAGTGTATATATTAGACAGTACCACAGTGGATACATTAGACAGTTAGACAGTGGATATATTAGACAGTTAGACAGTGGATAAAGAAAGTTAGACAGTGCATATATTAGACAGTTAGACAGTGGATACATTAGACAGTTAGACAGTGGATACATTAGACAGTTAGACAGTGGATACATTAGACAGTTAGACAGTGGATATATTAGACAGTTAAACAGTGGATACATTAGACAGTTAGACAGTGGATATATTAGACAGTTAGACAGTGGAAACATTAGACAGTGGATACATTAGACTGTACCACAGTGGATACATTAGACAGTGGATATATTAGACAGTTAGACAGTGGATATATTAGACAGTTAGACAGTGGAAACATTAGACAGTGGATACATTAGACTGTACCACAGTGGATATATTAGACAGTGGATACATTAGACAGACAGTTGATACATTAGACAGTTAGACAGTGGATATATTAGACAGTTAGACAGTGGATACAGACAGTTAGACAGTGGATACATTAGACAGTTAGACAGTGGATACATTAGACAAACAGTGGATACATTAGACAGTTAGACAGTGGATACATTAGACAGACAGTGAATACATTAGACAGTGGATATATTAGACAGTTAGACAGTGGATACATTAGACAGTTCGACAGTGGATACATTAGACAGACAGTGAATACATTAGAGAGTGGATACATTAGACAGTTAGACAGTGGATACATTAGACAGTACCACAGTGGATACATTAGACAGTTAGACAGCGGATACATTAGACAGTTAGACTGTGGATACATTAGACAGTCAGACAGTGGATACATTAGACAGACAGTGTATATATTAGACAGTACCACAGTGGATATATTAGACAGTTAGACAGTGGATACATTAGACAGTTAGACAGTGGAAACATTAGACAGTTAGACAGTGGATACATTAGACAGTTAGACAGTGGATACATTAGACAGTTAAACAGTGGATACATTAGACAGTTAGACAGTGAATACATTATACAGTGGATATATTAGACAGTTAGACAGTGGATACATTAGACAGTTAAACAGTGGATACATTAGACAGTTAGACAGTGGATACATTAGACAGTTAGACAGTGGATACATTAGACAGTTAAACAGTGGATACATTAGACAGTTAGACAGTGGAAACATTAGACAGTTAGACAGTGGATACATTAGACAGTTAGACAGTGGATACATTAGACAGTTAAACAGTGGATACATTAGACAGTTAGACAGTGGAAACATTAGACAGTTAGACAGTGGAAACATTAGACAGTTAGACAGTGGATACATTAGACAGTTAAACAGTGGATACATTAGACAGTTAGACAGTGGAAACATTAGACAGTTAGACAGTGGAAACATTAGACAGTTAGACAGTGGATACATTATGCAGTTAGACAGTGGAAACATTAGACAGTTAAACAGTGGATACATTAGATAGACAGTGAATACCTTACACTGTCCCACATTGGATGCATTAGACAGTGGATACATTAGACAGTTAGACAGTGGATATATTAGACAGTTAGACAGTGGATAAAGAAAGTTAGACAGTGGATATATTAGACAGTTAGACAGGGGATACATTAGACAGTTAGACAGTGGATACATTAGACAGTTAGACAGTGGATACATTAGACAGTTAGACAGTGGATATATTAGACAGTTAAACTGTGGATACATTAGACAGTTAGACAGTGGATATATTAGACAGTTAAACTGTGGATACATTAGACAGTTAGACAGTGGATATATTAGACAGTTAGACAGTGGATATATTAGACAGACAGTGGATACCTTAGACTGTCCCACATTGGATACATTAGACAGTGGATACATTAGACAGTTAAACAGTGGATACATTAGACAGTACCACAGTGGATACATTAGGCAGTTAGACAGTGGATATATTAGACAGTTAGACAGTGGAAACATTAGACAGTGGATACATTGGACAGTTAGACAGTGGATATATTAGACAGTTAGACAGTGGATAAAGAAAGTTAGACAGTGGATATATTAGACAGTTAGACAGTGGATACATTAGACAGTTAGACAGTGGATACATTAGACAGTTAGACAGTGGATATATTAGACAGTTAGACAGTGGATATATTAGACAGACAGTGGATACCTTAGACTGTCCCACATTGGATACATTAGACAGTGGATACATTAGACAGTTAAACAGTGGATACATTAGACAGTACCACAGTGGATACATTAGACAGACAGTGGATATATTAGACAGTTAGACAGTGGAAACATTAGACAGTGGATACATTAGACTGTACCACAGTGGATATATTAGACAGTGGATACATTAGACAGACAGTGGATACAGACAGTTAGACAGTGGATATATTAGACAGTTAGACAGTGGATACATTAGACAGTTAGACAGTGGATACATTAGACAGACAGTGTATATATTAGACAGTTGATACATTAGACAGTTGATACATTAGACAGTTAGACAGCGGATACATTAGACAGACAGTGTATATATTAGACAGTTGATACATTAGACAGTGGATACATTAGACAGACAGTGTATATATTAGACAGTACCACAGTGGATACATTAGAGAGTTAGTCAGTGGATACATTAGACAGTTAGACTGTGGATACATTAGACAGTTAGACAGTGGATCAATTAGACAGTTAGACTGTGGATACATTAGACAGTTAGACAGTGGATACATTAGACAGTTAGACTGTGGAAACATTAGACAGTACCACAGTGGATACATTAGACAGTTAGACAGTGGATACATTAGACAGTTAGACAGTGGATATATTAGACAGTTAGACAGTGGATACATTATACAGTTAGACAGTGGAAACATTAGACAGTTAAACAGTGGATATATTAGACAGTTAGACAGTGGATAAAGAAAGTTAGACAGTGCATATATTAGACAGTTAGACAGTGGATACATTAAACAGTTAGACAGTGGATACATTAGACAGTTAGACAGTGGATACATTAGACAGTTAGACAGTGGATAAAGAAAGTTAGACAGTGGATATATTAGACAGTTAGACAGGGGATACATTAGACAGTTAGACAGTGGATACATTAGACAGTTAGACAGTGGATACATTAGACAGTTAGACAGTGGATATATTAGACAGTTAAACTGTGGATACATTAGACAGTTAGACAGTGGATATATTAGACAGTTAAACTGTGGATACATTAGACAGTTAGACAGTGGATATATTAGACAGTTAGACAGTGGATATATTAGACAGACAGTGGATACCTTAGACTGTCCCACATTGGATACATTAGACAGTGGATACATTAGACAGTTAAACAGTGGATACATTAGACAGTACCACAGTGGATACATTAGGCAGTTAGACAGTGGATATATTAGACAGTTAGACAGTGGAAACATTAGACAGTGGATACATTGGACAGTTAGACAGTGGATATATTAGACAGTTAGACAGTGGATAAAGAAAGTTAGACAGTGGATATATTAGACAGTTAGACAGTGGATACATTAGACAGTTAGACAGTGGATACATTAGACAGTTAGACAGTGGATATATTAGACAGTTAGACAGTGGATATATTAGACAGACAGTGGATACCTTAGACTGTCCCACATTGGATACATTAGACAGTGGATACATTAGACAGTTAAACAGTGGATACATTAGACAGTACCACAGTGGATACATTAGACAGACAGTGGATATATTAGACAGTTAGACAGTGGAAACATTAGACAGTGGATACATTAGACTGTACCACAGTGGATATATTAGACAGTGGATACATTAGACAGACAGTGGATACAGACAGTTAGATAGTGGATATATTAGACAGTTAGACAGTGGATACATTAGACAGTTAGACAGTGGATACATTAGACAGACAGTGTATATATTAGACAGTTGATACATTAGACAGTTGATACATTAGACAGTTAGACAGCGGATTTATTAGACAGACAGTGTATATATTAGACAGTTGATACATTAGACAGTGGATACATTAGACAGACAGTGTATATATTAGACAGTACCACAGTGGATACATTAGAGAGTTAGTCAGTGGATACATTAGACAGTTAGACTGTGGATACATTAGACAGTTAGACAGTGGATCAATTAGACAGTTAGACTGTGGATACATTAGACAGTTAGGCAGTGGAAACATTAGACAGTACCACAGTGGATACATTAGACAGTTAGACAGTGGATACATTAGACAGTTAGACAGTGGATATATTAGACAGTTAGACAGTGGATACATTATACAGTTAGACAGTGGAAACATTAGACAGTTAAACAGTGGATATATTAGACAGTTAGACAGTGGATAAAGAAAGTTAGACAGTGCATATATTAGACAGTTAGACAGTGGATACATTAAACAGTTAGACAGTGGATACATTAGACAGTTAGACAGTGGATACATTAGACAGTTAGACAGTGGATATATTAGACAGTTAAACAGTGGATACATTAGACAGTTAGACAGTGGATATATTAGACAGTTAGACAGTGGATATATTAGACAGTTAGACAGTGGAAACATTAGACAGTGGATACATTAGACTGTACCACAGTGGATATATTAGACAGTGGATACATTAGACAGACAGTTGATACATTAGACAGTTAGACAGTGGATATATTAGACAGTTAGACAGTGGATACAGACAGTTAGACAGTGGATATATTAGACAGTTAGACAGTGGATACATTAGACAGTTAGACAGTGGATACATTAGACAAACAGTGGATACATTAGACAGTTAGACAGTGGATACATTAGACAGACAGTGGATACATTAGACAGTGGATATATTAGACAGTTAGACAGTGGATACATTAGACAGTTCGACAGTGGATACATTAGACAGACAGTGAATACATTAGAGAGTGGATACATTAGACAGTTAGACAGTGGATACATTAGACAGTACCACAGTGGATACATTAGACAGTTAGACAGAGGAAACATTAGACAGTTGATACATTAGACAGTTAGACAGCGGATACATTAGACAGTTAGACAGTGGATACATTAGACAGACAGTGTATATATTAGACAGTACCACAGTGGATACATTAGATAGTTAGTCAGTGGATACATTAGACAGTTAGACTGTGGATACATTAGACAGTTAGACAGTGGATATATTAGACAGTTAGACAGTGGAAACATTAGACAGTGGATACATTAGACAGTGGATACATTAGACAGTTAGACAGTGGATATATTAGACAGATAGACAGTGGAAACATTAGACAGTGGATACATTATGCAGTTAGACAGTGGAAACATTAGACAGTTAAACAGTGGATATATTAGACAGTTAGACAGTGGATAAAGAAAGTTAGACAGTGCATATATTAGACAGTTAGACAGTGGATACATTAAACAGTTAGACAGTGGATACATTAGACAGTTAGACAGTGGATACATTAGACAGTTAGACAGTGGATATATTAGACAGTTAAACAGTGGATACATTAGACAGTTAGACAGTGGATATATTAGACAGTTAGACAGTGGATATATTAGACAGTTAGACAGTGGAAACATTAGACAGTGGATACATTAGACTGTACCACAGTGGATATATTAGACAGTGGATACATTAGACAGACAGTTGATACATTAGACAGTTAGACAGTGGATATATTAGACAGTTAGACAGTGGATACAGACAGTTAGACAGTGGATATATTAGACAGTTAGACAGTGGATACATTAGACAGTTAGACAGTGGATACATTAGACAAACAGTGGATACATTAGACAGTTAGACAGTGGATACATTAGACAGACAGTGGATACATTAGACAGTGGATATATTAGACAGTTAGACAGTGGATACATTAGACAGTTCGACAGTGGATACATTAGACAGACAGTGAATACATTAGAGAGTGGATACATTAGACAGTTAGACAGTGGATACATTAGACAGTACCACAGTGGATACATTAGACAGTTAGACAGAGGAAACATTAGACAGTTGATACATTAGACAGTTAGACAGCGGATACATTAGACAGTTAGACAGTGGATACATTAGACAGACAGTGTATATATTAGACAGTACCACAGTGGATACATTAGATAGTTAGTCAGTGGATACATTAGACAGTTAGACTGTGGATACATTAGACAGTTAGACAGTGGATATATTAGACAGTTAGACAGTGGAAACATTAGACAGTGGATACATTAGACAGTGGATACATTAGACAGTTAGACAGTGGATATATTAGACAGATAGACAGTGGAAACATTAGACAGTGGATACATTATGCAGTTAGACAGTGGATACATTAGACAGTTAAACAGTGGATACATTAGATAGACAGTGGATACATTAGACAGTTAGACAGTGGATACATTAGACAGTACCACAGTGAATACATTATACAGTTAGACAGTGGAAACATTAGACAGTGGATACATTATGCAGTTAGACAGTGGATACATTAGACAGTTAAACAGTGGATACATTAGATAGACAGTGGATACCTTAGACTGTCCCACATTGGATACATTAGACAGTGGATACATTAGACAGTTAAACAGTTGATACATTAGACAGTACCACAGTGGATACATTAGACAGTTAGACAGTGGATATATTAGACAGTTAGACAGTGGATAAAGAAAGTTAGACAGTGCATATATTAGACAGTTAGACAGTGGATACATTAGACAGTTAGACAGTGGATACATTAGACAGTTAGACAGTGGATACATTAGACAGTTAGACAGTGGATATATTAGACAGTTAAACAGTGGATACATTAGACAGTTAGACAGTGGATATATTAGACAGTTAGACAGTGGATATATTAGACAGACAGTGGATACCTTAGACTGTCCCACATTGGATACATTAGACAGTGGATACATTAGACAGTTAAACAGTTGATACATTAGACAGTACCACAGTGGATACATTAGACAGTTAGACAGTGGATACATTAGACTGTACCACAGTGGATATATTAGACAGTGGATACATTAGACAGACAGTTGATACATTAGACAGTTAGACAGTGGATATATTAGACAGACAGTGGATACAGACAGTTAGACAGTGGATACATTAGACAGTTAGACAGTGGATACATTAGACAAACAGTGGATACATTAGACAGTTAGACAGTGGATACATTAGACAGACAGTGAATACATTAGACAGTGGATATATTAGACAGTTAGACAGTGGATACATTAGACAGTTCGACAGTGGATACATTAGACAGACAGTGAATACATTAGAGAGTGGATACATTAGACAGTTAGACAGTGGATACATTAGACAGTACCACAGTGGATACATTAGACAGTTAGACAGAGGAAACATTAGACAGTTAGACAGTGGATACATTAGACAGACAGTGTATATATTAGACAGTACCACAGTGGATACATTAGATAGTTAGTCAGTGGATACATTAGACAGTTAGACTGTGGATACATTAGACAGTTAGACAGTGGATGAATTAGACAGTTAGACAGTGGATACATTAGACAGTACCACAGTGGATACATTAGATAGTTAGTCAGTGGATACATTAGACAGTTAGACTGTGGATACATTAGACAGTTAGACAGTGGATGAATTAGACAGTTAGACTGTGGATACATTAGACAGTTAGACAGTGGATGAATTAGACAGTTAGACAGTGGATACATTAGACAGTACCACTGTGGATACATTAGACAGTTAGACAGTGGAAACATTAGACAGTGGATACATTATGCAGTTAGACAGTGGATACATTAGACAGTTAAACAGTGGATACATTAGATAGACAGTGAATACCTTAGACTGTCCCACATTGGATGCATTAGACAGTGGATACATTAGACAGTTAGACAGTGGATATATTAGACAGTTAGACAGTGGATAAAGAAAGTTAGACAGTGGATATATTAGACAGTTAGACAGGGGATACATTAGACAGTTAGACAGTGGATACATTAGACAGTTAGACAGTGGATACATTAGACAGTTAGACAGTGGATATATTAGACAGTTAGACAGTGGATAAAGAAAGTTAGACAGTGGATATATTAGACAGTTAGACAGGGGATACATTAGACAGTTAGACAGTGGATATATTAGACAGTTAAACTGTGGATACATTAGACAGTTAGACAGTGGATATATTAGACAGTTAAACTGTGGATACATTAGACAGTTAGACAGTGGATATATTAGACAGTTAGACAGTGGATATATTAGACAGACAGTGGATACCTTAGACTGTCCCACATTGGATACATTAGACAGTGGATACATTAGACAGTTAAACAGTGGATACATTAGACAGTACCACAGTGGATACATTAGACAGTTAGACAGTGGATATATTAGACAGTTAGACAGTGGAAACATTAGACAGTGGATACATTGGACAGTTAGACAGTGGATATATTAGACAGTTAGACAGTGGATAAAGAAAGTTAGACAGTGGATATATTAGACAGTTAGACAGTGGATACATTAGACAGTTAGACAGTGGATACATTAGACAGTTAGACAGTGGATATATTAGACAGTTAGACAGTGGATATATTAGACAGACAGTGGATACCTTAGACTGTCCCACATTGGATACATTAGACAGTTAAACAGTGGATACATTAGACAGTACCACAGTGGATACATTAGACAGACAGTGGATATATTAGACAGTTAGACAGTGGAAACATTAGACAGTGGATACATTAGACTGTACCACAGTGGATATATTAGACAGTGGATACATTAGACAGACAGTGGATACAGACAGTTAGACAGTGGATATATTAGACAGTTAGACAGTGGATACATTAGACAGTTAGACAGTGGATACATTAGACAGACAGTGTATATATTAGACAGTTGATACATTAGACAGTTGATACATTAGACAGTTAGACAGCGGATACATTAGACAGACAGTGTATATATTAGACAGTACCACAGTGGATACATTAGAGAGTTAGTCAGTGGATACATTAGACAGTTAGACAGCGGATACATTAGACAGACAGTGTATATATTAGACAGTACCACAGTGGATACATTAGAGAGTTAGTCAGTTGATACATTAGACAGTTGATACATTAGACAGTTAGACAGCGGATAAAGAAAGTTAGACAGTGGATATATTAGACAGTTAGACAGTGGATACATTAGACAGTTAGACAGTGGATACATTAGACAGTTAGACAGTGGATATATTAGACAGTTAGACAGTGGATATATTAGACAGACAGTGGATACCTTAGACTGTCCCACATTGGATACATTAGACAGTGGATACATTAGACAGTTAAACAGTGGATACATTAGACAGTACCACAGTGGATACATTAGACAGACAGTGGATATATTAGACAGTTAGACAGTGGAAACATTAGACAGTGGATACATTAGACTGTACCACAGTGGATATATTAGACAGTGGATACATTAGACAGACAGTGGATACAGACAGTTAGACAGTGGATATATTAGACAGTTAGACAGTGGATACATTAGACAGTTAGACAGTGGATACATTAGACAGACAGTGTATATATTAGACAGTTGATACATTAGACAGTTGATACATTAGACAGTTAGACAGCGGATACATTAGACAGACAGTGTATATATTAGACAGTACCACAGTGGATACATTAGACAGTTAGACAGTGGATACATTAGACAGTTAGACTGTGGATACATTAGACAGTTAGACAGTGGATGTATTAGACAGTTAGACAGTGGATACATTAGACAGTTAGACAGTGGATACATTAGACAGTTAGACAGTGGATATGTTATACAGTTAGACAGTGGATACATTATGCAGTTAGACAGTGGATACATTAGACAGTTAAACAGTGGATACATTAGATAGACAGTGAAAACCTTAGATTGTCCCACATTGGATGCATTAGACAGTGGATACATTAGACAGTTAGACAGTGGATATATTAGACAGTTAGACAGTGGATAAAGAAAGTTAGACAGTGCATATATTAGACAGTTAGACAGTGGATACATTAAACAGTTAGACAGTGGATACATTAGACAGTTAGACAGTGGATACATTAGACAGTTAGACAGTGGATACATTAGACAGTGGATATATTAGACAGTTAAACAGTGGATACATTAGACAGTGGATACATTAGACAGACAGTTGATACATTAGACAGTTAGACAGTGGATATATTAGACAGTTAGACAGTGGATACAGACAGTTAGACAGTGGATATATTAGACAGTTAGACAGTGGATACATTAGACAGTTAGACAGTGGATACATTAGACAAACAGTGGATACATTAGACAGTTAGACAGTGGATACATTAGACAGACAGTGGATACATTAGACAGTGGATATATTAGACAGTTAGACAGTGGATACATTAGACAGTTCGACAGTGGATACATTATACAGACAGTGAATACATTAGAGAGTGGATACATTAGACAGTTAGACAG
The DNA here is from genome assembly GCF_964263955.1 of Coregonus lavaretus. Classification (NCBI taxonomy): domain Eukaryota; kingdom Metazoa; phylum Chordata; class Actinopteri; order Salmoniformes; family Salmonidae; genus Coregonus; species Coregonus lavaretus. The sequence goes on from NW_028166809.1 coordinate 74,974, forward strand.
TGGATACATTAGACAGTACCACAGTGGATACATTAGACAGTGGATACATTATACAGTTAGACAGTGGATACATTAGACAGTTGATACATTAGACAGTTAGACAGCGGATACATTAGACAGTTAGACAGTGGATACATTAGACAGACAGTGTATATATTAGACAGTACCACAGTGGATACATTAGATAGTTAGTCAGTGGATACATTAGACAGTTAGACTGTGGATATATTAGACAGTTAGTCAGTGGATACATTAGACAGTACCACAGTGAATACATTATACACTTAGACAGTAGAAACAATAGACAGTGGATACATTATGCAGTTAGACAGTGGATACATTAGACAGTTAAACAGTGGATACATTAGATAGACAGTGAATACCTTAGACTGTCCCACATTGGTTGCATTAGACAGTGGATACATTAGACAGTTAGACAGTGGATATATTAGACAGTTAGACAGTGGATAAAGAAAGTTAGACAGTGGATATATTAGACAGTTAGACAGTGGATACATTAGACAGTTAGACAGTGGATACATTAGACAGTTAGACAGTGGATACATTAGACAGTTAGACAGTGGATATATTAGACAGTTAAACTGTGGATACATTAGACAGTTAGACAGTGGATATATTAGACAGTTAGACAGTGGATATCTTAGACAGACAGTGGAAACATTAGACAGTGGATACATTAGACAGTTAGACAGTGGATATATTAGACAGTTAGACAGTGGATAAAGAAAGTTAGACAGTGGATATATTAGACAGTTAGACAGTGGATACATTAGACAGTTAGACAGTGGATATATTAGACAGTTAGACAGTGGATACATTAGACAGTTAGACAGTGGATATATTAGACAGTTAGACAGTGGATACATTAGACATTTAGACAGTGGATATATTAGACAGACAGTGGATACCTTAGACTGTCCCACATTGGATATATTAGACAGTGGATACATTAGACAGTACCACAGTGGAAACATTAGACAGTTAGACAGTGGATATATTAGACAGTGGATACATTAGACAGACAGTTGATACATTAGACAGTTAGACAGTGGATATATTAGACAGTTAGACAGTGGATACAGACAGTTAGACAGTGGATATATTAGACAGTTAGACAGTGGATATATTAGACAGTTAGACAGTGGATACATTAGACAGTTAGACAGTGGATACATTAGACAGTTAGACAGTGGATACATTAGACAGTTAGACAGTGGATATATTAGACAGTTAAACTGTGGATACATTAGACAGTTAGACAGTGGATATATTAGACAGTTAGACAGTGGATATCTTAGACAGACAGTGGAAACATTAGACAGTGGATACATTAGACAGTTAGACAGTGGATATATTAGACAGTTAGACAGTGGATAAAGAAAGTTAGACAGTGGATATATTAGACAGTTAGACAGTGGATACATTAGACAGTTAGACAGTGGATATATTAGACAGTTAGACAGTGGATACATTAGACAGTTAGACAGTGGATACATTAGACAGTTAGACAGTGGATATATTAGACAGTTAGACAGTGGATACATTAGACAGTTAGACAGTGGATACATTAGACATTTAGACAGTGGATATATTAGACAGTTAGACAGTGGATACATTAGACATTTAGACAGTGGATATATTAGACAGACAGTGGATACCTTAGACTGTCCCACATTGGATATATTAGACAGTTGATACATTAGACAGTACCACAGTGGAAACATTAGACAGTTAGACAGTGGATATATTAGACAGTGCATACATTAGACAGACAGTTGATACATTAGACAGTTAGACAGTGGATATATTAGACAGTTAGACAGTGGATACAGACAGTTAGACAGTGGATATATTAGACAGTTAGACAGTGGATACATTAGACAATTAGACAGTGGATACATTAGACAGTTAGACAGTGGATACATTAGACAATTAGACAGTGGATATATTAGACAGTTAGACAGTGGATACAATAGACAGTTAGACCGTGAATATATTAGACAGTTAGACAGTGGATACATTAGAAAAACAGTGGATACATTAGACAGTTAGACAGTGGATATATTAGACAGTTAGACAGTGGATACAGACAGTTAGACAGTGGATATATTAGACAGTTAGACAGTGGATACATTAGACAGTGGATATATTGGAAAGTTAGACAGTGGATATATTAGACAGTTAGACAGTGGATATATTAGACAGACAGTGGATACCTTAGACTGTCCCACATTGGATACATTAGACAGTGGATACATTAGACAGTTAAACAGTGGATACATTAGACAGTGGATACATTAGACAGTTAAACAGTGGATACATTAGACAGTACCACAGTGGATACATTAGACAGTTAGACAGTGGATATATTAGACAGTTAGACAGTGGATACATTAGACTGTACCACAGTGGATATATTAGACAGTGGATACATTAGACAGACAGTGGATACATTAGACAGTTAGACAGTGAATACATTAGACAGTACCACAGTGGATACATTAGACAGTTAGACAGTGGAAACATTAGACAGTGGATACATTATGCAGTTAGACAGTGGATACATTAGACAGTTAGACAGTGGAAACATTAGACAGTGGATACATTATGCAGTTAGACAGTGGATACATTAGACAGTTAAACAGTGAATACATTAGATAGACAGTGGATACCTTAGACTGTCCCACATTGGATGCATTAGACAGTGGATACATTAGACAGTTAGACAGTGGATATATTAGACAGTTAGACAGTGGATAGATTAGACAAACAGTGGATACATTAGACAGTACCACAGTGGATACATTAGACAGTTAGACAGTGGATATATTAGACAGTTAGACAGTGGATACATTAGACAGTTAGACAGTGGATATATTAGACAGTTAGACAGTGGAAACATTAGACAGTGGATATATTAGACAGTTAGACAGTGGATATATTAGACAGTTAGACAGTGGATATATTACACAAACAGTGGATACCTTAGACTGTCCCACATTGGATACATTAGACAGTGGATACATTAGACAGTTAAACAGTGGATACATTAGACAGTACCACAGTGGATACATTAGACAGTTAGACAGTGGATATATTAGACAGTTAGACAGTGGAAACATTAGACAGTGGATACATTAGACTGTACCACAGTGGATACATTAGACAGACAGTGGATACATTAGAAAGTTAGACAGTGGATAAATTAGACAGTACCACAGTGGATACATTAGACAGTTAGACAGTGGATATATTAGACAGTGGATACATTATGCAGTTAGACAGTGGATACATTAGACAGTTAAACAGTGAATACATTAGATAGACAGTGGATACATTAGACAGTTAGACATTGGATACATTAGACAGTTAGACAGTGGATATATTAGACAGTTAGACAGTGGATACGTTAGACTGTAAGACAGTGGATATATTAGACAGTTAGACAGTGGATATATTAGACAGTTAAACAGTGGATACATTAGACAGTGGATACATTAGACAGACAGTGGATATATTAGACAGTTAAACAGTGGATACATTAGACAGTGGATATATTAGACAGTTAAACAGTGGATACATTAGACAGTGGATATATTAGACAGTTAAACAGTGGATACATTAGACAGTGGATATATTAGACAGTTAAACAGTGGATACATTAGACAGTGGATAAATTAGACAGTTAGACAGTGGAAACATTAGACAGTGGATACATTATGCAGTTAGACAGTGGATACATTAGACAGTTAAACAGTGGATACATTAGATAGACAGTGAATACCTTAGACTGTCCCACATTGGATGCATTAGACAGTGGATACATTAGACAGTTAGACAGTGGATATATTAGACAGTTAGACAGTGGATAAAGAAAATTAGACAGTGCATATATTAGACAGTTAGACAGTGGATACATTAGACAGTTAGACAGTGGATACATTAGACAGTTAGACAGTGGATACATTAGACAGTTAGACAGTGGATATATTAGACAGTTAGACAGTGGATATATTAGACAGACAGTGGATACCTTAGACTGTCCCACATTGGATACATTAGACAGTGGATACATTAGACAGTTAAACAGTGGATACATTAGACAGTACCACAGTGGATACATTAGACAGTTAGACAGTGGATATATTAGACAGTTAGACAGTGGAAACATTAGACAGTGGATACATTAGACAGTTAGACAGTGGATACATTATACAGTTAGACAGTGGATATATTAGACAGTTCGACAGTGGATACATTAGACAGACAGTGAATACATTAGACAGTTAGACAGTGGATACATTAGACAGACAGTGAATACATTAGACAGACAGTGAATACATTAGAGAGTGGATACATTATACAGTTAGACAGTGGATACATTGGACAGTTAGACAGTGGATATATTAGACAGTTAGACAGTGGATACAGACAGTTAGACAGTGGATATATTAGACAGTTAGACAGTGGATATATTAGACAGTTAGACAGTGGATACATTAGACAGTTCGACAGTGGATACATTAGACAGTGGATACATTATACAGTTAGTCAGTGGATACATTAGACAGTTAGACAGTGGATACATTAGACAGTTAGACAGTGGATACATTAGACAGTTAGACAGAGGAAACATTAGACAGACAGTGTATATATTAGAGAGTGGATACATTAGACAGTTAGACAGTGGATACATTAGACAGTACCACAGTGGATACATTAGACAGTTAGACAGAGGAAACATTAGACAGTGGATACATTAGACAGTTCGACAGTGGATACATTAGACAGTTAGACAGCAAATGCATTAGACAGTTAGACAGTGGATATATTAGACAGATAGACAGTTGATACATTAGACAGTTAGACAGTGGATACATTAGACAGTGGATACATTAGACAGTTAGACAGTGGATGTATTAGACAGTACCACAGTGGATACATTAGACATTTAGACAGTGGATACATTAGACAGTGGATACATTAGACAGTTAGACAGCAAATGCATTAGACAGTTAGACAGTGGATATATTAGACAGATAGACAGTTGATACATTAGACAGTTAGACAGTGGATACATTAGACAGTGGATACATTAGACAGTTAGACAGCAAATGCATTAGACAGTTAGACAGTGGATATATTAGACAGATAGACAGTTGATACATTAGACAGTTAGACAGTGGATACATTAGACAGTGGATACATTAGACAGTTAGACAGCAAATGCATTAGACAGTTAGACAGTGGATATATTAGACAGATAGACAGTTGATACATTAGACAGTTAGACAGTGGATACATTAGACAGTGGATACATTAGACAGTTAGACAGCAAATGCATTAGACAGTTAGACAGTGGATATATTAGACAGATAGACAGTTGATACATTATACAGTTAGACAGTGGATACATTAGACAGTGGATACATTAGACAGTGGATACATTAGACAGTGGATACATTAGACAGTGGATATATTAGACAGTTAGACAGTGGATACATTAGACAGACAGTGGATACATTAGACAGTTAGACAGTGGATATATTAGACAGTTAGACAGTGGATAAAATAGACAGACTATGGATACATTAGACAGTGGATATATTAGACAGTTAGACAGTGGATACATTAGACAGTTAAACAGTGGATACATTAGATAGACTGTCCCACGTTGGATGCATTAGACAGTACCACAGTGGATACATTAGACAGTTAGACAGTGGATACATTAGACTGTACCACAGTGGATACATTAGACAGTTAGACAGTGGATACATTAGACTGTACCACAGTGGATACATTAGACAGTTAGACAGTGGATATATTAGACAGTTAGACAGTGGATACATTAGACAGTTAGACAGTGGATACATTAGACAGTGGATACATTAGAAAGTGGATACATTAGAAAGTGGATACATTAGACAGACAGTGGATACATTAGACAGTTAGACAGTGGATATATTAGACAGTTAGACAGCGGATACATTAGACAGTTAGACAGTGGATACATTAGACAGACAGTGGATACATTAGACAGTTAGACAGTGGATACATTAGACAGACAGTGGATATATTAGACAGTTAGACAGTGGATACATTAGACAGTGGATACATTAGACAGTTAGACAGTGGAAACATTAGACAGTGGAAACATTATGCAGTTAGACAGTGGATACATTAGACAGTGGATACATTAGACAGTGGATACATTAGACAGTTAGACTGTTGATATATTAGACAGTTAGACAGTGGTTACATTAGACAGTTAGACAGTGGATATATTAGACAGTTAGACAGTGGATATATTAGACAGTTAGACAGTGGATACATTAGACAGTTAGACAGTGGATACATTAGACAGTGGATACATTAGACAGTTAGACAGCGGATACATTAGACAGTGGAAACATTAGCTAGTGGATACATTAGACAGTTAGACTGTGGATACATTAGACAGTTAGACAGTGGATATATTAGACAGTTAGACAGTGGATATATTAGACAGTTAGACAGTGGATACATTATACAGTGGATACATTAGACAGTTAGACAGCGGATACATTAGACAGTTAGACAGTGGATACATTAGACAGTGGATACATTAGACAGTTAGACAGCGGCTACATTAGACAGTTAGACAGTGGATACATTAGACAGTTAGACAGTTGATACATTAGACAGTACCACAGTGGATACATTAGACAGTTAGACAGTGGATATATTAGACAGTTAGACAGTGGATACATTAGACAGTGGATACATTAGACAGTTAGACAGTGGATACATTAGACAGTGGATACATTAGACAGTTAGACAGTGGATACATTATACAGTTAGACAGCGGATACATTAGACAGTTAGACAGTGGATATATTAGACAGTGGATACATTAGACAGTTAGACAGTGGATACATTAGACAGTTAGACAGTGGATACATTAGACAGTTAGACAGTGGATATATTAGACAGTTAGACAGTGGATACATTAGACAGTTAGACAGTGGATACATTAGACAGTGGATACATTAGACAGTTAGACAGTGGATACATTAGACAGTTAGACAGTGGATACATTAGACAGTTAGACAGTGGATACATTAGACAGTTAGACAGTGGATACATTAGACAGTGGATACATTAGACAGTGGATATATTAGACAGTGGATACATTAGACAGTTAGACAGTGGATACATTAGACAGTTAGACAGTGGATACATTAGACAGTGAATACATTAGACAGTGGATATATTAGACAGTTAGACAGTGGATACATTAGACAGTTAGACAGTGGATACATTAGACAGTGAATACATTAGACAGTTAGACAGTGGATACATTAGACAGTGAATACATTAGACAGTGGATATATTAGACAGTTAGACAGTGGATACATTAGACAGTTAGACAGTGGATACATTAGACAGACAGTGGATACATTAGACAGTGGATACATTAGACAGTTAGACAGTGGATATATTAGACAGTTAGACAGTGGATAC
>NW_028166809.1:87500-100000 GCF_964263955.1 Coregonus lavaretus
TCATTATCTAAATAGGCCCATTTAATTTAGTCTAGCTTGCCGTTCCAAATAAAATTGAATAATTTTTTTCTCATATAATAAAAAAAAAAACCAGGTTGCTAGGTGTAGGCAAGGCCATAAGCAAATAGGTAAACGGGGATATGACTAAAGAGTTAATCAGGGTGATTTTCCTTTCCATGGTAGCAAGATCTTATCTATTTTTGCAAACTTTCTATTAAAATGTATTGTAGTGAGATAATTTATTTATTTCGGGATATTTATACCGTCTGTTCACATCACCATCGGACCATTATATTGGTAAACTACATGATAATGTAAAAGTTGTATTTTTTACTGATCCAATACGTAATATAGTACACTGATCATAATTTAGTTGTAATCCAGAGAGGTTAGAAAAAGTATCTAGGTCCTCTGTGTTACTGTGGAGGGATCCAAATTGTGGATTTAAAAGAAACCATGAATCATCAGCGTACAATGACACCTTTGTTTTTAAACACCTGCATTAGCATGAGAAGCAAAAACGTATTTTCCTTACTGCATTCCAAATGCACTCTAGCAAACTTCAGACGGGCCTGGACATGTACTGGCTTAAGCAGGGGGACACGTCTGGCACTGCAGGATTTGAGTCCCTGGTGACGTAGTGTGTTACTGATGGTAGGTTTTGTTACTTTGGTCCCAGCTCTCTGCAGGTCATTCACTAGGTCCCCCCGTGTGGTTCTGGGATTTTTGCTCACCGTTCTTGTGATCATTTTGACCCCACGGGGTGAGATCTTGCGTGGAGCCCCAGATCGAGGGAGATTATCAGTGGTCTTGTATGTCTTCCATTTCCTAATAATTGCTCCCACAGTTGATTTCTTCAAACCAAGCTGCTTACCTATTGCAGATTCAGTCTTCCCAGCCTGGTGCAGGTCTACAATTTTGTTTCTGGTGTCCTTTGACAGCTCTTTGGTCTTGGCCATAGTGGAGTTTGGAGTGTGACTGTTTGAGGTTGTGGACAGGTGTCTTTTATACTGATAACAAGTTCAAACAGGTGCCATTAATAGGTAACGAGTGGAGGACAGAGGAGCCTCTTAAAGAAGAAGTTACAGGTCTGTGAGAGCCAGAAATCTTGCTTGTTTGTAGGTGACCAAATACTTATTTTCCACCATAATTTGCAAATAAATTCATTACAAATCCTGCAATGTGATTTTCTGGAGAAAAACATTTCTAAATTTGTCTGTCATAGTTGACGTGTACCTATGATGAAAATTACAGGCCTCTCTCATCTTTTTAAGTGGGAGAACTTGCACAATTGGTGGCTGACTAAATATTTTTTTCCCCACTGTATGTTCAGTGCATTCTGAAAGTATTTAGACCCTTCCCCTTTTTTCACAATTTGTTACGCTACAGCATTATTCTAAAATTGGTTAAATTAATTTTTTTCCTAATCAATCTACACACAATATCCCATAATAACAAAGCAAAAATAGCTTTTTAGAAATGTTAGGAACGTAAAAAACGGAAATACCTTATTTATACACTACCAGACAAAAGTTTGGACACACCTACTCATTCAAGGGTTTTTCTTTATTTGTACAATTTTTTACATTGTAGAATAATAGTGAAGACATCAAAACTATGAAATAACACATATGGAATCATGTAGTAAGCAAAAAAGTGATAAACAATTCAAAATATATTTTATATTTGAGATTCTTCAAATAGCCACCCTTTGCCTTGATGACAGCTTTGCACACTCTTGGCATTATCTTATCCAGCTTCATGAGGTAGTCACCTGGAATGCATTTCAATTAACAGGTGTGCCTTCTAAAAAATTAATTTGTGGAATTTCTTTCCTTCTTCATGCGTTTGAGCCAATCAATTGTGTTGTGACAAGGTAGAGGGGGTATACAGAAGATAGCCCTATTTGGTAAAAGACCAAATCCATATTATGGCAAGAACAGCTCAAATAAGCAAAGAGAAACGACAGTCCATCATTACTTTAAGACATGAAGGTCAGTCAATACGGAAAATGTCAACAACTTTGAAAGATTTTTCAAATTCAATTGCAAAAAACATCAAGCGCTATGATGAAACTGGCTCTCATGAGGACCGCCACAGGAATGGAAGACCCAGAGTTACCTCTGCTGCAGAGGATACGTTCATTAGAGTTACCAGCCTGAGAAATTGCAGCCCAAATAAATGCTTCACAGAGTTCAAGTCAAAGACACATCTCAACATCAACTGTTCAGAGGGGACTGTGTGAATCAGGCCTTCATGGTCGAATTGCTGCAAAGAAACCACTACTAAAGGACACCAATAAGAAGAAGAGACCTGCTTGGGCCAAGAAACACAAGCAATGGACATTAGACCGGTGGAAATCTGTCCTTTGGTCTGGAGTCCACATTTGAGATTTTTGGTTCCAACCTCCGTGTCTTTGTGAGACATGTGTGGGTGAACGGATCATCTCTGCATGTGTAGTTCCCACCGTAAAGCATGGAGGAGGAGGTGTGATTGTGTGGGGGTGCTTTGCTGGTGACACTGTCTGTGATTTATTTAGAATTCAAGGCACACTTAACCAGCATGTCTACCACAGCATTCTGCAGCGATACGCCATCTCATCTGGTTTGGGCTTAGTGGGACTATCATTTGTTTTTCAACAGGACAATGACCCAACATTCCTCCAGGAAGTCTAAGGGCTATTTGACCAAGAAGGAGAGTGATGGAGTGCTGCATCAGATAACCTGGCCTCCACAATCCCCCGACCTCAACCCAATTGAGATGGTTTGGGATGAGTCGGATGGCAGAGTGAAGGAAAAGCAGCCAACAAGTGCTCAGCATATGTGGGAACTCCTTCAAGACTGTTGGAAAAGCATTCCAAGTGAAGCTGGTTGAGAGAATGCCAAGAGTGTGCAAATCTGTCATCAAGGCAACGGGTGGCTATTTTATGACTTTTTTTGGTTAATATATGATTCCAAATGTGTTATTTCATAGTTTTGATATCTTCACTATTATTCTACAATGTAGAAACTGTACAAATAAAGAAAAACCCTTGAATGAGTAGGTGTGTCCAAACTTTTGACTGGTTCTGTAAGTATTCAGACCCTTTGCTATGAGACTGGAAATTGAGCTCAGGTGCATCCTGTTTCCATTTATCATCATTGAGACAGTTCTATAACTTGATTGGAGTTCACCTGTGGAACATTCAATTGATTGGACATGATTTGGAAAGGCACACAACTGTCTATATAAGGTCCCACAGTAGACAGTGCATTTCAGAGCAAAAACCAAGCCATGAGGTCGAAGGAATTGTCCGTAGAGCGCCGAGACAGGATTGTGTCGAGGAACATATCTGGGGAATGGTACCAAAACATTTCTGCTGCATTGAAGGTCCTCAAGAACACAATGGCCTCCATCATTCTTAAATCGAAGAAGTTTAAAACCACCAAGACTCTTCCTAGAGCTGGACGCCCTGCCAAACTGAGCAATCAGGGGAGAAGGGCCTTGGTCAGGGAGCTGACCAACATCCGATGGTCACTCTGACTTAGCTCCAGAGTACCTCTGTGGAGATGGGAGAACCTTCCAGAAGGACAACCATCTCTGCAGCACTCCACCAATCAGGTCTTTATGGTAGAGTGGCCAGATGGAAGCCACTCCTCAGTAAAAGGCACGACAGCCCACTTGGAGTTTGCCAAAAGACACCTAAAGGACACTCAGACCATGAGAAACAAGATTATCTGGTCTGATGAAACCAAGATTGAACTCTTTGGCCTGAATGCCAAGCGTCACGTCTGGAGGAAACCTGGCACCATCACTACGGTGAAGCTTGGTGGTGGCAGCATCATGCTGTGGGGATGTTTTTCAGCGGCAGGGACTGGGAGACTAGTCAGGATCGAGGGAAAGATGAACGAAGCAAAGTACAGAGAGATCCTTGATGAAAACCTGCTCCAGAGCCCTCAGGACCTCCAACTGGGGCAAAGGTTCACCTTCCAACAGGACAATGACTCTAAGCACACAGCCAAGACAACGCAGGAGTGGCTTAGGGACAAGTCTCTGAATGTCCTTGAGTGGCCCAGCAAGAGCCTAGACTTAAACCTCATTGAAAATCCATGGACAGAAAATAGCTGTGTAGCAACGCTCCCCATCCAACCTGACATAACTTGAGAGGATCTGCAGAGAAGAATAGGAGAAACTCCCCAAATACAGGTGTGCCAAGCTTGTAGCGCCATACCCAAGAAGACTCAAAGCTGTGATCGCTGCCAAAGGTGCTTCAACCTTAGTACATTTTACATTTTAGCAGACACTCTTATCCAGAGCAACTTACAGTTAGTGAGTGCATACATTTTTTTTTTTTTTATACTGGTCCCCCGTGGGAATCGAACCCACAACCCTGGTGTTGCAAGTGCCATGCTCTACCAACTGAGCTACACGGGACTAGTACTCAGTAGTACTGAGTAAAGGGTCTGAATACTCATGTAAATGTGATATTTCAGTTTTGTATTTTCAATACAGTTGTAAAATTTTCTAAAAACCTGGTTTTTCTTAGTCATTATGGGGTATTGTGTGTAGATTGATGAGGGTGGGAAAAAAACTATTTAATCAATTTTAAAATAAGGCTGTAATGTAACACAATGTGGAAAAAGTCAACGGGTCTGAATTTCTGAATGCACTGTATCTGTACTGTTAATCCTTCTATTTCCTTTGTTAATATGGCCTCTTTTGACCTAAACTGCTTTTGTTTTAAAGATGAGTATTGAATTGAATAGCCTCTAAAGGCACATTTAAAAGTGTCCCATTCAATAAGGGGATCTGCTGTACCTATGTTTTGTCGGTATAAGTCAGTTATACATTCTTCTGTTATAGTCATAAACAAGTTATCATCCAATAGGCTTTGATTACATTTCCAATATCCTCGCCCACGTGGAATTTCTGTAAGAGTAATGTATATATATATTTCGGGGCCTTAGGGATACGGAGGGACGTGGGTGGGATGCTGATCACTGGGATGACGGCTCAACTTGGGATGGGGAGGGGCTTTAGCGGGGGAATTAGTGGAGAACAATTGAAGGGTTACTCCGTAGCAATGCAAATATCACGGTATAGCTATATGGACACTCAATCATTACGCTGTTTTTTATTGGTACATTTACAAACATATATAATGATAAATAGACTTGAAACTTGTATCTCATTATGGTGTATGGTGAAATAAGTATAGCCAGTTATAATTGTAATGGCTTAGCTGATAATAACAAAAGAAGAACAATATTTACATGGCTCAAAGAGAAGGAATATAATATCTATTGTATACAGGAAACTCATTCAACAATTCGAGATGAAGTAGCGTGGAAAAAAGAATGGGGGGGGGAAATATACTTCTCCCATGGGCAAAGAAATTCAAAAGGGGTGATGATATTAATTAATAGTAATTTCGATCAGAATGTGCAAATTGTCCAAATAGATACGCAAGGTAGATGGATTATTTTAAATATGTTATTGGACCATAAACAGATATGGCTCATTAACCTTTACGGACCAAATAATGATGATCCACAATTCTTTGACAATATATATAATAAATTATCAAGCCTGCAAGCAACTCAAGACAATATTATTATGGTGGGGGATTATAATACTGTTTTAAATAGCTCAATGGACCGAAAAGGAAATCACACCACAAACAATCACCCACATGCTCTTAAGGAAATTGTGAATGTCATGGATACAATAGAACTAGTAGATATATGGAGGCTTAAATATACTGATCTAGTGAGATATACATGGCGGAGACTGAATCAAGCTAGTCGTCTTGACTTCTTTCTTATCTCATTCTCGTTGGCACCAAAAGTAAAAAAAGGGTTGACAGTGGACAGAATGCGGTCGGACCATCATATAATAGGCATATACATTACTCTTACTGAATTTCCACGTGGGCGAGGATATTGGAAATTTTATCAAAGCCTATTGGATGATAATTTATTTATAATTAGAACAAAGGAATTTATAACTGACTTTTTCCAACATAACATAGGTACAGCGAATCCCCTTATTGTATGGGACACCTTTAAATGTGCCTTTAGAGGCCATGCAATTCAGTACTCATCTCGAAAACAAAAGCAATTTAGGTCAAAAGAGTTTATACTAAGAAAGGAAATAGAAAGTCTAACAGAACAGATAGATGGCAATAAAAACTGTAACATAGAGGCTCAGAATAAATTAGAGGAAAAACAAAAAGAAATGGAGAAACTTATTCAAGAAAGATCAAGTGTAATATATTATAAAAATAAAGCAAACTGGATGGAATATGGGGAAAAATGCACAAAATTCTTTTTTAATCTTCAACATAGGAATGCTACCAAAAAGAACGTAATGAAACTGGTTACAATTGACGGAGTCACCCATAATTCACCAAATGATATTTTGAAGGAAGAAACAAAGTACTTTAAGCATATGTTTTCTTTTCAGTCGCCTCCATCTCCTCTAACTGAAGCTAATTGTAGAGATTTTTTTTCTATTGATAATGTCAAATTAACAGCCACACAGAAAGACTCATGTGAAGGTGAAATTACAGAGGAGGAACTTCTGGATGCAATTAAAGACTTTAAGTCCGGGAAAACTCCAGGGTTGGATGGCATACCAATCGAGGTATACCAAACCTTTTTTGATATACTAAGAGGACCGTTATTAGCATGTTTTAACCACTCCTATGTAAATGGTAGATTATCTGACACTCAAGAAGAAGGTCTGATCTCATTATTACTGAAACAGGATACAAGTGGAAAATTTAAAGATCCAGTCCATTTACAAAATTGGAGGCCCCTTACACTTCAGTGTTGTGATGCAAAAATCCTAGCAAAATGTATAGTGCATAGAATGAAAAAGGTATTGTCGGATATTATTCATTCTAATCAGACAGGTTTTTTACATGGAAGATACATTGGAGATAATATAAGGCAAGTATTGGAAACAATAGAACACTATGGAAAATATGGGAAACCAGGCCTGCTATTCATAGCAGACTTCGAAAAGGCATTTGATAAAGTTCAACTGGGGTTTATATATAAATGCCTGGAGCATTTCAATTTTGGAGAATCTCTTATAAAATGGGTCAAAATCATGTATAGTAACCCTAGGTGTAAAATAGTAAATAATGGCTATTTCTCAGAAAGTTTTAAACTGTCAAGAGGAGTGAAACAAGGTTGTCCACTATCGGCATATCTATTTATTGTGGCCATCGAGATGTTAGCTATTAAAATCAGATCCAATAATAATATCAGAGGATTAGAAATACAGGGCTTAAAAACAAAGGTGTCATTGTACGCAGATGATTCATGTTTTCTTTTAGATCCACAACTAGAATCCCTACACAGCCTCATAGAGGATCTAGATACATTTTCTAACCTCTCTGGATTAAAACCAAATTATGACAAATGTCATAATTTGGTGGTTTATAATCCAGAGAGGTTAAGAAAATACGTAATGTAGATCCTCTAATGAGGCTGTGTAGGGTTCTAGATGTGGATCTAAAAGAAACATATCCCAAAGGAAAGAAATGATCTCACTTCAATAAATTTTAATAGAAAGTTAGCAAAAATAGATAAGATCTTACTACCATGGAAAGGAAAATACCTGTCAATTTGTGGAAAAATCACCCTGATTAACTATTTAGTATTATCCCAGTTTACCTATTTGCTTATGGTCTTGCCTACGCCTAGCAAACAGTTTTTTAAATTATATGAGAAAAAAAAATATTCAATTTTATTTGGAACGGCAAGCCAGACAAAATTAAAAGAGCATATTTATATAATGAATATGAATTCGGAGGACAGAAATTATTAAATATTAAAGCATTAGACATATCCCTAAAATCTTCAGTCATCCAAAAGTTATACTTAAATCCGAACTGGTTCTCAAGCAAATTAGTAAGATTGTCTCACCCACTGTTCAAGAAAGGCCTTTTTCCCTTTATTCAGATTACAACCTCTCACTTTCAGTTATTTGAAAAGGAAATAATCTCCCAAATGTCACTATTTCTAAGACAAGCCATAGAAAGTTGGTTGCAATTTCAATTTAATCCTCCAGAAACGACAGAACAAATAATGAAACAAATATTGTGGTTAAATTCAAATATACTAATTGACAAAAAACCTTTATTTTTTGACAGAATGTTTAAAAAATGTATAATCTTCGTAAATGATATCATCGGTAGGACTGGTGGAGTTATGTCGCACATGCAGCTAACAAAAACATATGGAAATGTCTGCTCTACCCAAAATTACAACCAAATAATTGCAGCCTTACCGCAAAAGTGGAAGAGGAAAGTTGAAGGGGGAGAAAGTAAGGAACTTGTCTGTCAGCCTTGCATTAAAGAACATAATTGGTTAAGGAAAACTGTGATAAATAAAAAAGTATATCAGTTTCACTTAAGGACCAAAGGATTGACAGCTGTCCCATATAGATTGCAAAATAGTTGGGAAGAGATCTTTGACGTACCGATCCCATGGCATAGTGTTTATGAACTGACACGCAAAACGACACCGGATTCAAAAATTAGAATCTTTCAATTTAAATTATTATATAAAATTCTTGCTACCAATAGAATGTTATTTATATGGGGGATACAATCTTCCCAGCTCTGCAGATTTTGCTGTGAAGAGACAGAATCATTAGATCATTTGTTTTGGTTCTGTCCATTTGTAGCTTGTTTTTGGACACAGGTCCAGGAATGGCTAAAGGATTGCAATATTTACCTGGAACTAACCTTGCAGATAGCATTACTGGGTGATCTGAAAAGTCATAGTCAATCAATCAATAATATAATAATACTTTTAGCAAAAATGTTTATTTTTAATTCACAATCTGTAGAAGCAATGAGAATAGAAAGGTTCAGAACTTTTGTAAAACATCACAGTACGGTTGAAATATATATGGCAAATAGAAATCCTATATGGATGGTGTTAAGAGATAGATGGGAGGTATTGAATAGAGTTGAAGGATGGGACTAATAACAAATAACAACAAATAATAACAAAGATAGCTAATAATGTAAGCATACTGTGTACATAATAAGTATATAGGTTGTATGTTGGGAGCTTTTGGGAAAGAGCACAGTTAGAAAGATATGGCATTTAGAAGCAAACCGGATGGACATCATGAAAATGATCGGAGAGGTTGAGAGTAGAAGAAGTTCAGGAGCAAAAAAAAAAAAGAAAAAAAAATAGGAAAAAAAAATATATATATATATTTAAAAAAAAATATATATATATATATATATATATATATATATATATATATATATAATATAATTATTGTAAAATCAACTCTGTCCATAAGGTGTAGATAGTAAGTATAGACCGGAAGTAGAGGCCTGGGCATTGTTGTTCACTAATTTACTCCAAGTAGGGAAAGGATGGTGGGGTTGAAAAGTAATAAAGGGGAATATATATATAAAAAAACAAAAAAACATGGGGGATTGGAAGTGATGCAGACAATTACATTGATAGAAGATACAATCTATCTGCAATATTAAGCTGATCCATTCACCCCGAAAAAAATAATAAAAATAAATAAATAAAATAAATAAATAAATAAATAAATAAATAAATAAGAGTAATGTATATGCCAATTATTTGATGGTCCAAACGCATTCTGTCCCCTATCAACACTTTTTAAACTTTTGGCGCCAGCGAGAATGCCATAAGAAAGTAGTCAAGACGACTAGCTTGATTGAGCCTCCGCCAGGTATATCTCACTAGGTCAGGATATTTAAGCCTCCATACATCCACTAGTTCCAATAACATTTGTGATGGATAGGGTGATAGTTTGTAGTGTGATATCCTTTACGGTTCATTGAGGTATTTAAACTTTTTGCAGCCGTTCTCATCCAGAGCGACTTACAGGAACAATTAGGGTTAAGTGCCTTGCTCAAGGGCATATAGACAGATTTTTTTCCACACAGTCAGCTTGGGGATTCAAACCAACAACATTTCAGTTACTGGCCCAACGCTCTTAACCGCTAGGTACCTGCCGCTATAGTCCATCTCATCCTGTCTCCTCCGCTCCCATAATTAAACTGCATTGTCTGACTATGGCACTCATTACTCAAACACAAACTAATAAACTGCTGTGGCGCTGGAGGGAGGTGGAAATAAATGTTTGTTTGAGGATGCAGTGGATGGAAGACAAATGAAAAGAGGATGGTAGAGCCGAAACAAGGATCCTTAGTGTTGTAGTGATTGAGGAGGGAACATTTCGAGAGGGGATTGAATCAAAGATTCAGTGGTTATGGAGTGAGAGCACCTGTGTCATGTTAGAAAAAACCCTCTTGGTTGAGGCAGTAGTACTCTTGGTTCACATGCCACCATCTCTGTGAAACCAGACTCCACACAATCTGAAATGGAACATAGGTCACAAGACAAAACAGCATGGGACCTTACCTGTGCCCTCCCCTTACTCAGTATACAGTGAGGGAAAAAAGTATTTGATCCCCTGCTGATTTTGTACGTTTGCCCACTGACAAAGACATGATCAGTCTATAATTTTAATGGTAGGTTTATTTGAACAGTGAGAGACAGAATAACAACAAAAAAATCCAGAAAAACGCATGTCAAAAATGTTATAAATTGATTTGCATTTTAATGAGGGAAATAAGTATTTGACCCCTCTGCAAAACATGACTTAGTACTTGGTGGCAAAACCCTTGTTGGCAATCACAGAGGTCAGACGTTTCTTGTAGTTGGCCACCAGGTTTGCACACATCTCAGGAGGGATTTTGTTCCACTCGTCTTTGCAGATCTTCTCCAAGTCATTAAGGTTTCGAGGCTGACGTTTGGCAACTCGAACCTTCAGCTCCCTCCACAGATTTTCTTTGGGATTAAGGTCTGGAGACTGGCTAGGCCACTCCAGGACCTTAATGTGCTTCTTCTTGAGCCACTCCTTTGTTGCCTTGGCCGTGTGTTTTGGGTCATTGTCATGCTGGAATACCCATCCACGACCCATTTTCAATGCCCTGGCTGAGGGAAAAAGGTTCTCACCCAAGATTTAACGGTACATGGCCCCGTCCATCGTCCCTTTGATGCGGTGAAGTTGTCCTGTCCCCTTAGCAGAAAAACACCAAAGCATAATGTTTGACGGTGGGGATGGTGTTCTTGGCGTCATAGGCAGCATTCCTCCTCCTCCAAACACGGCGAGTTGAGTTGATGCCAAAGAGCTCGATTTTGGTCTCATCTGACCACAACACTTTCACCCAGTTCTCCTCTGAATCATTCGGATGTTCATTAGCAAACTTCAGACGGGCCTGTATATGTGCTTTCTTGAGCAGGGGGACCTTGCGGGCGTTGTAGGATTTCAGTCCTTCACGGCATAGTGTGTTACCAACTGTTTTCTTGGTGACTATGGTCCCAGCTGCCTTGAGATCATTGACAAGATCCTCCCGTGTAGTTCTGGGCTGATTCCTCACTGTTCTCATGATCATTGCAACTCCACGAGGTGAGATCTTGCATGGAGCCCCAGGCCGAGGGAGATTGACAGTTATTTTGTGTTTCTTCCATTTGCGAATAATCGCACCAACTGTTGTCACCTTCTCACCAAGCTGCTTGGCGATGGTCTTGTAGCCCATTCCAGCCTTCTGTAGTTCTACAATCTTGTCCCTGACATCCTTGGAGAGCTCTTTGGTCTTAGCCATGGTGGAGAGTTTGGAATCTGATTGATTGATTGCTTCTGTGGACAGGTGTCTTTTATACAGGTAACAAACTGAGATTAGGAGCACTCCCTTTAAGAGTGTGCTCCTAATCTCAGCTCGTTACCTGTATAAAAGACACCTGGGAGCCAGAAATCTTTCTGATTGAGAGGGGGTTAAATACTTATTTCCCTCATTAAAATGCAAATCAATTTATAACATTTTTGACATGTGTTCTTCTGGATTTTTTGGTTGTTATTCTGTCTCTCACTGTTCAAATAAACCTACCATTAAAATTATAGACTGATAATGTCAGTGGGCAAACGTACAAAATCAGCAGGGGATCAAATACTTTTTTCCCTCACTGTATATCTAATATGAATCAGAACAGACTGGACTATTCCCTGTGTCTCTCAGTATGTATGAATCAGAACAGACTGGACTGTTCCCTGTTCTCAGTATCTATGAATCAGAACAGACTGGCCTGTTCCCTGTCTCTCAGTATCTATGAATCAGAACAGACTGGCCTGTTCCCTGTTCTCAGTATCTATGAATCAGAACAGACTGGCCTGTTCCCTGTGTCTCAGTATCTATGAATCAGAACAGACTGGCCTGTTCCCTGTTCTCAGTATCTATGAATCAGAACAGACTGGCCTGTTCCCTGTTCTCAGTATCTATGAATCAGAACAGACTGGCCTGTTCCCTGTCTCTCAGTATCTATGAATCAGAACAGACTGGCCTGTTCCCTGTTCTCATTATCTATGAATCAGAACAGACTGGCCTGTTCCCTGTCTCTCAGTATCTATGAATCAGAACAGACGGGCCTGTTCCCTGTCTCTCAGTA
>NW_028166809.1:102500-162329 GCF_964263955.1 Coregonus lavaretus
AGAGAGAGAGAGAGAGAGAGGAGAGAGAGAGAGAGAGAGAGAGAGAGAGAGAGGGGGGGGGGGGGAGAGAGAGAGAGAGAGAGAGAGAGAGAGAGTGAAAGAAGTAATAATGGACTTTCTTTGTCTCTGGCTGTTTGCTTCGGCAGGCTGGAGGGCCAAGCGATGACAGATGCTGGATGTATTTAGCTCCTCTCTCAGAGAGAGGGGAGAGAGGGCGGGAGAGATGGGAATTAAGAGAGGGGGGAGGAGAGAGAAGGAGGGAGAGAGGGGAGGAGAGAGAGATACAGGGAGTGTGAGATAAAGAGAGAGACCTGCAGCACGGTATTGAAGCCGGCTGTAGGTGACATCACCCCCACCCCCTTTACCCAGACACATTCTCCCCCATCCTCCACACACTCCTCACCACCCGGCCTAAATGAAATAAGGATGCAATGAGTGAGACAGAGAAGTGTAGGGGAGGAGGTTTTATCTAGAACGGATACAGCTTTTGTCAAAACTGACTTTTTGTAGCAGGTTAGGAGAACTTACCCAGAATGTTAGGAGAATTAACGTAGCAGGTTAGGACAATTAGGTTAAGGTTAGGATAATGGTTAGGCTTAGCTAAAATGCAAGTTTTGACGTCAATTTGACAAAATCTGTATCCTATCTAGACATGACCAGGGGAGGAGGAGAGGAGATGAAGAGGACGGTGAAGAAAGAGAATGAGAACAGATGGGTTACTGATGGACAGAGAAGTTAATGGGAGTAGAGGGATGCCAAGTGATTGGCTAGAGGGAACGAGGAAGCAGAGGAGAAGAGAGAGGATGATAAATATCTGGCTGTGGATGGATGGGATGGATTGGATGGATCTTTGGATAGATGGATAGAGAGATAGAGGGATGACTAAATGGAAAGATGGATTGACTTGATTTAATGAAGTGGCATACTGCTACCGGTGTCCAGCCCACATGGGCTTACAAGACACTACAGAACAAAATAACATTAAAACATTATACCATCTAGCCCCACTAAACAACCAGCTACCATCTAGCTCCACTAAACAACCAGCAATCATCTATCCCCACTAAACAACCAGCAATCATCTATCCCCACTAAACAACCAGCTATCATCTAGCCCCACTAAACAACCAGCAATCATCTATCCCCACTAAACAACCAGCTATCATCTAGCCCCACTAAACAACCAGCTACCATCTAGCCCCACTAAACAACCAGCTATCATCTAGCCCCACTAAACAACCAGCTACCATCTACCCTTCTAGCCTATCAAAAACGGGTATTCACCAACGCTGTGGTATAAATCGAATTAATTTGAATGTATGTTTTAGCACGATATTCCAAATGCCTGTATTATAAGAAATGAGTTACGTAGACGGACTTGAAGCCAGAGCAGTGATTATTGCAAAAAAAGCAGGTTAAACTATTAAGGCTTGTATTTGACCTTTTACTGTACAACATAGCTTATTTAGATAAAAACATTTTAAAATATTTTTGTATATATATATATATATATATATATATATATATATATATATATATATATATATATATATATATCAAGATTTACCCATACGTTAAAAAAAAATATGTACATATGATTTGTAGGACATATTGTTGATATTGATATCACCTCTCCTAACTGCCACTGGTAATAGAACAGTGACTGACAGATATCACCTCTCCTAACTGCCACTGGTAATAGAACAGTGACTGACAGATATCACCTCTCCTAACTGCCACTGGTAATAGAACAGTGACTGACAGATATCACCTCTCCTAACTGCCACTGGTAATAGAACAGTGACTGACAGATATCACCTCTCCTAACTGCCACTGGTAATAGAACAGTGACTGACAGATATCACCTCTCCTAACTGCCATTGGTAATAGAACAGTGACTGACAGATATCACCTCTCCTAACTGCCACTGGTAATAGAACAGTGACTGACAGATATCACCTCTCCTAACTGCCACTGGTAATAGAACAGTGACTGACAGATATTACCTCTCCTAACTGCCACTGGTAATAGAACAGTGACTGACAGATATCACCTCTCCTAACTGCCACTGGTAATAGAACAGTGACTGACAGATATCACCTCTCCTAACTGCCACTGGTAATAGAACAGTGACTGACAGATATCACCTCTCCTAACTGCCACTGGTAATAGAACAGTGACTGACAGATATCACCTCTCCTAACTGCCACTGGTAATAGAACAGTGACTGACAGATATCACCTCTCCTAACTGCCACTGGTAATAGAACAGTGACTGACAGATATCACCTCTCCTAACTGCCACTGGTAATAGAACAGTGACTGACAGATATCACCTCTCCTAACTGCCACTGGTAATAGAACAGTGACTGACAGATATCACCTCTCCTAACTGCCATTGGTAATAGAACAGTGACTGACAGATATCACCTCTCCTAACTGCCACTGGTAATAGAACAGTGACTGACAGATATCACCTCTCCTAACTGCCACTGGTAATAGAACAGTGACTGACAGATATCACCTCTCCTAACTGCCACTGGTAATAGAACAGTGACTGACAGATATCACCTCTCCTAACTGCCACTGGTAATAGAACAGTGACTGACAGATATCACCTCTCCTAACTGCCACTGGTAATAGAACAGTGACTGACAGATATCACCTCTCCTAACTGCCACTGGTAATAGAACAGTGACTGACAGATATCACCTCTCCTAACTGCCACTGGTAATAGAACAGTGACTGACAGATATCACCTCTCCTAACTGCCACTGGTAATAGAACAGTGACTGACAGATATCACCTCTCCTAACTGCCACTGGTAATAGAACAGTGACTGACAGATATCACCTCTCCTAACTGCCACTGGTAATAGAACAGTGACTGACAGATATCACCTCTCCTAACTGCCACTGGTAATAGAACAGTGACTGACAGATATCACCTCTCCTAACTGCCACTGGTAATAGAACAGTGACTGACAGATATCACCTCTCCTAACTGCCACTGGTAATAGAACAGTGACTGACAGATATCACCTCTCCTAACTGCCATTGGTAATAGAACAGTGACTGACAGATATCACCTCTCCTAACTGCCATTGGTAATAGAACAGTGACTGACAGATATCACCTCTCCTAACTGCCACTGGTAATAGAACAGTGACTGACAGATATCACCTCTCCTAACTGCCACTGGTAATAGAACAGTGACTGACAGATATCACCTCTCCTAACTGCCATTGGTAATATAACTGTGACTGTGTGTGTATGTGTTCACAGAAACATGTATGGAGTCAGCACATGGAGACTTGCAAGATGATGTGATAAAGTCCAGACTGACAGACGGGCTTCTGCACCAGGATCAGGGAACTCCTGTTGTATACAGGACACCAGACAGGAAGGTATGACCATTCTGACATGTTACCAAGGTAACCCCATTACCACCAGACAGGAAGGTATGACCACTCTGACATGTTACCAAGGTAACCCCATTACCACCAGACAGGAAGGTATGACCACTCTGACATGTTACCAAGGTAACCCCATTACCACCAGACAGGAAGGTATGACCACTCTGACATGTTACCAAGGTAACCCCATTACCACCACACAGGAAGGTATGACCACTCTGACATGTTACCAAGGTAACCCCATTACCACCAGACAGGAAGGTATGACCACTCTGACATGTTACCAAGGTAACCCCATTACCACCACACAGGAAGGTATGACCACTCTGACATGTTACCAAGGTAACCCCATTACCACCAGACAGGAAGGTATGACCACTCTGACATGTTACCAAGGTAACCCCATTACCACCAGACAGGAAGGTATGACCACTCTGACATGTTACCAAGGTAACCCCATTACCACCAGACAGGAAGGTATGACCACTCTGACATGTTACCAAGGTAACCCCATTACCACCACACAGGAAGGTATGACCACTCTGACATGTTACCAAGGTAACCCCATTACCACCAGACAGGAAGGTATGACCACTCTGACATGTTACCAAGGTAACCCCATTACCACCAGACAAAATGCCAATAGGCACAGTATCTGCTGAAAAGGTAAAAATCTGTCGTTCTGCCCCTTAGCAAGGCAGTTAACCCACTGTTCCCCGGGCGCCGATGACGTGGACGTTGATTAAGGCAGCCCTTCCGGACCTCTCTGATTCAGAGGGGTTGGGTTGAATGCGGAAGAAACATTTCAGTTGAATGCATTCAGTTTTACAACTGACTAATTTCCCCCTTTACCTTTCCTTTCCTGTATCGGCTGGGAATGACAATGAAAGATGGAAGGTGAACATTGTTATATTAGCAGAACACTGCTTCTATGGTATTATGTAAAGGGTTGTTTATTCTACATGGACCTGTTACTACATTTGAAAATGATCAAAACACTTAGTTTAGAATATGTACATAAATTCAGCAATTGCATTCTCATATTACTCTGTAGGCGACTGACCTATTCAAAGCTTCCTCTGGCTACTCACCATACATCTCCCTGTAGTTATTGAACTCAACCTGCAGGAGGTTTGTTTGTTGTGATTGAGTTGGGGGGAAAAACAGCTGCAGGCAAGGTTCTGACAGAGGGGTGTGTCTTAGTGGTGGCAAGGACACACCCAAGAAACATCAAACCACACCCCCAAGCCAACTCACGTTTGGCGTCTGTCATGGCTGCCAACATTTATTGAGGAGCAAGCCAAAAAATGAAGCCAAATCAGCGGTTGCAGTTCCCCTTTAATGAAGATGGGTAAAGGCAGGAGTGAGGGAGGAGTGGTGAAGCCTTGGGGTTGGGGACTGGCAATCTGTTTCTAGTGTGTGTGTGTGTGTGTGTGTGTGTGTGCGCACGTGCGCGTGTGTGTGTGTGTGAAGGAGCTGATTACGGGAATAAGACAGAAGGGAGAGGATGATGGGTCCCAAAGTCATCCTCTTCTCTGCTCCCTCCATCTCTCTCTCTCTCTCTCTCTCTCTCTCTCTCTCTCTCTCTCTCTCTCTCTCTCTCTCTCTCTCTCTCTCTCTCTCTCTCTCTCTCTCTCTCTCTCTCTCTCTCTCTCTCTCTCTCTCTCTCTCTCCCACCCTCTCATCTCTCTCCCTTCTTCTCTCTCCCTCCATCCATCTCTCTCCCTCCATCTCTCTTCCTCCATCTCTCTCTGCCGCAAAGCGCCTAATGATGTCCCTTGTGACAGGTGCTGGCTTACCAGTAGCCTTTTATCAACACACATACACACACACACACACACACACACACAAACTCCCACTCTCTGTCTCTCACACACACACACACACACACACACTTTCTGTCTCTCACACACACACCTCCTGACATGCACAGCCTCGCCGGCAGCTGGTAGCTTTGCCAAATGTGTCCGTATGACTAGAAGAGGAACAGATGTTCTGTCTGACAGCACCGAGATGGAGAGGGAGAGGGAGAGGCAACAGCCGGTACAGCGCATGGAAACAGAACAGAGATGCAGGACTTTATCTCTGAACTATGACCTCTATAGCTTTTTTCTCCCAAAACCCTGTCTTCAGTGGCGACCCGTCATTTAGGGCAGGAGGGGCTCAAAACAGGTAGGGCCAAAACAATTATAATAATACAATTTTCGGCCTGTTTTGCATTAATTTGTGTCACATAACAATACAATTAAAATAAATCCTTGAGTTAATAAAGCTGCATACAAACAGCAAGGCGGCTCCAAAATGCAGGTCTTTCAGCCTAGCTCAGTGCTTTCTGTGGTGGAGGGGCAGCCAGCGAAAGCACAGAGTGCAGGCGTTGGTAATCTTCTCTAGTTGCGCCGTGATTGGCTCAGTGTTCTGTCACTCATGGGGACACTACGTCACCACAGAATCTACAGGGAGAGCCAGGCAGTTCAAGCCCCCCTTGTGAGCTGCCATAGATTTACATAAGAAGTGTCCGTCAAAGAAGGCTCAAGGTAATTGGCCACAGATAAAATGACGTCAAATAACATTATATCTACCGTAGCTTTGATTGGACTGATCATGTCAACATCATACTTTCAAAATCTTAGCTAGCAAACTAGCTAGCTAGAAAAGCAGTCATCATCATGAATCACGTTGACAATCTACTGGCAAATCCTTTTCAATCCTTGTCATATGAAGAGAAATGATAGATAAAACGTATCAGTGCTCAAGTCGGGAAATGTCAAATTCAACAGTGAGTGGTTTGGAAGAATCAGTGGCGAACTGCAAGAGTCGCAAAGCAATCACTATATTGTTTCCCCTGCCTTCTATTTGGTGGAGAGGGTGTGTGGTCCAAGTCTGGGTTTAAGGATTTAAAACATCTGTCTAAAAGGGTCTTTTTTTCCAAGCTTAAAAGGATAAACATTTACATGCAACACCATGGGCCAGAAAAGGTTGAATGCATTAGCCATGCTGTCAATCCAGCATGACTTCATCCAGAGAATACCAGACTTTGATGCCAAAGTTTGATGACAAGCTTTGCCCACAAGAAGGACCGCCGCGACAGCTTCCTCTTCAAGTGAGCACAGCACAACAACTATGTATTGTATGCTGCTGCATAAACAATGTAATATGCCAGAGAGATATGTATACTGTAGCCAAAAAAGTAATACTAAGTGCATATTGTGTAGTAAGCTGTTAGTGGCCCATGTGTCTCACCCTGAGAATTTGGTCCCTCCCCCTCAGAACTTAGCCTACTGTTCTGACTTCCTGGTGCACATGTAGCCTATAACCTGTTTTAGATAAATGTCATAATTTAATATTGTAAGAGCTTTCATTGTCTGCTTATATGCCCCCATTATTTATCCTAGGGTTCTGACTTGGTGTGCAAGAAGAATACTGTAAGAATGGCCTATATTCTGAATTCTGTCGATGTCCATTTCAAAAGTGCTGAACAAATAGGCATATCGACTACGTCCATCTTATTTCACTCAAATGTCTTAAAACCAGTTAAATGTAACTAAATGTAATTGAAAATGTCATCTACGTAATCCACAAAATTATTTATTTATCATGAGAGGGCCAATAACTAGTAATTCTGCATACAAAGAAAGGTAAAACTCTTGTCATTCCGGTAAAAACTATTTATAAATTGCTGAGGTGTAGTCACTTATGAGGACACAAGCTCAAGTACACAGAACAAATATGATAAAAATATAAAAATATTAGAGTTGTGCGCGGCTAGCACAGATTTAGTCCTCTTTGAGGAATATGCTTCAATGCTGCAGAAATGTTTTGGTACCCTTCCCCAGATCTGTGCCTCGACACAATCCTGTCTCGGAGCTCTACGGACAATTCCTTTGACCTCATGGCTTGGTTTTTGCTCTGACATGCACTGTCAACTGTGGGACCTTTATATAGACAGGTGTATGTCTTTCCAACTCATGTCCGATCAATTGAATTTACCAAAGGTGGACTCCAATCAAGTTGTAGAAACATCTCAAGGATGATCAATGGAAACAGGATTCACCTGAGCTCAATTTCGAGTCTCATAGCAAAGGGTCTGAATACTTATGTAAATAAGGGACTTCTGTTTTTTATTTTTAGTACATTTGCAAAAATGTCTAAAAACCTGTTTTCACTTTGTCATTATGGGGGATTGTGTGTAGATTCATGAGATATATATATTTTTAAATACATTTTAGAATAAGGCCGTAACGTAACCAAATGTGGAAAAAGTCAAGGGCTCTGAATACTTTCCGAATGCACTATATATCTTCCTCAACGAGGACTATCCTGAAGCTGTGCGCCAGAAGAGGAAATAATTTATCCCAGCCATGAAAGCTGCCAGAGCACGTGGGGACATTGCTTACATCAATCAATCAATCAATTTTATTTTATATAGCCCTTCTTACATCAGCTAATATCTCGAAGTGCTGTACAGAAACCCAGCCTAAAACCCCAAACAGCTAGTAATGCAGGTGTAGAAGCACGGTGGCTAGGAAAAACTCCCTAGAAAGGCAAAACCTAGGAAGAAACCTAGAGAGGAACCAGGCTATGAGGGGTGGCCAGTCCTCTTCTGGCTGTGCCGGGTGGAGATTATAACAGAACCATGCCAAGATGTTCAAAAATGTTCATAAGTGACAAGCATGGTCAAATAATAATCAGGAATAAATCTCAGTTGGCTTTTCATAGCCGATCATTAGAGTTTAAAACAGCAGGTCTGGGACAGGTAGGGGTTCCATAACCGCAGGCAGAACAGTTTAAACTGGAATAGCAGCAAGGCCAGGCGGACTGGGGATAGCAAGGAGTCACCACGGCCGGTAGTCCCGACGTATGGTCCTAGGGCTCAGGTCTCTCAGTTGGCTTTTCATAGCCGATCATTTAGAGTTGAAAACAGCAGGTCTGGGACAGGTAGGGGTTTCGTAGCCGCAGGCAGAACAGTTGAAACTGGAATAGCAGCAAGGCCAGGCGGACTGGGGGCAGCAGGGTGTCATCATGCCCGGTAGTCCTGACGTATGGTCCTAGGGCTCAGGTTCTCAGAGAGAAAGAGAGAACGAGAGAATTAGAGAGAGCATACTTAAATTCACACAGGACACTGGATAAGACAGGAGAAGTACTCCAGGTATAACCAACTAACCCCAGCCCCCCGACACATAAACTACTGCAGCATAAATACTGGAGGCTGAGACAGGAGCGGTCCGGAGACACTGTGGCCCCATCCGAAGAAACCCCCGGACAGGGCCAAACAGGAAGGATATAACCCCACCCACTCCGCCAAAGCACAGCCCCCGCACCACTAGAGGGATATCCCCAACCACCAACTTACAATCCTGAGACAAGGCCGAGTATAGCCCACAGAGGTCTCCACCACAGCACAAACCAAGGGGGGGGGGGGGGCGCCAACCCAGACAGGAAGATCACGTCAGTAACTCAACCCACTCAAGTGACGCACCCCTCCCAGGGACGGCATGAAAGAGCACCAGCAGGCCAGTGACTCAGCCCCTGCAACAGGGTTAGAGGCAGAGAACCCCAGTGGAGAGGGGAACCGGCCTGGCAGAGACAGCAAGGGCTGTTCGTTGCTCCAGCCTTTCCGTTCACCTTCACACTCCTGGGCCAGACTACACTCAATCATATGACCTACTGAAGAGATAAGTCTTCAGTAAAGACTTAAAGGTTGAGACCGAGTCTGCGTCTCTCACATGGGTAGGCAGACTGTTCCATAAAAATGGAGATCTATAGGAGAAAGCCCTGCCTCCCGCTGTTTGCTTAGAAATTCTAGGGACAATTAGGAGGCCTGCGTCTTGTGACCGTAGCGTACGTATTGGTATGTACGGCAGGACCAACTCGGAAAGATAGGTAGGAGCAAGCCCATGTAACGCTTTATAGGTTAACAGTAAAACCTTGAAATCAGCCCTTGCCTTAACAGGAAGCCAGTGTAGGGAAGCTAGCACTGGAGTAATATGATCAAATTTCTTGGTTCTAGTCAGGATTCTAGCAGCCGTATTTAGCACTAACTGAAGTTTATTTAGTGCTTTATCCGGGTAGCCGGAAAATAGAGCATTGCAGTAGTCTAATCTAGAAGTAACAAATGCATGGATTAATTTTTCTGCATCATTTTTGGACAGAAAAGTTCTGATTTTTGCAATGTTACGTAGATGGAAAAAAGCTGTCCTTGAAACAGTCTTGATATGTTCGTCAAAAGAGAGATCAGGGTCAAGAGTAACGCCTAGGTCCTTCACAGTTTTATTTGAGACGACTTTACAACCATCAAGATGAATTGTCAGATTTAACAGAAGATCTCTTTGTTTCTTGGGACCTAGAACAAGCATCTCTGTTTTGTCCGAGTTTAAAAGTAAAAAGTTTTCAGCCATCCACTTCCTTATGTCTGAAACACAGGCTTCTAGCGAGGGCAATTTTGGGGCTTCACCATGCTTCATTGAAATGTACAGCTGTGTGTCATCCGCATAGCAGTGAAAGTTAACATTATGTTTTCGAATAACATCCCCAAGAGGTAAAATATATAGTGAAAACAATAGTGGTCCTAAAACGGAACCTTGAGGAACACCGAAATGTACAGTTGATTTGTCGGAGGACAAACATACATCCGCTATGACAGGCTCATTGTCCACCCTCCCTCTCAAAAGCATGGAAGGGATCAGGGAGCCAAACCTATGAGTTCATAGCTTCAACCCCGCAGCACACACACACACTTACACACCAACTGATTAATATTTTTTTCTCTTGCTTTGTTTGCTCTTTTCCATATTATGTCTGTCTCTGATAAGCTACCCAGGAAAGGGCTGAAAATAGCACATATTAATATATGTAGCCTTAATATATGTAGGTTCATATATGTAAGTTCATGAAATCAATAACTTGCTAACATCAGATAACATTCATATATTAACCATTTCTGAGAATCACTTAGATAATTAATTTGATGATACAGCAGTAGCAATACAAGGATTATAATAATCTATAGAAGAGACAGGAATGCTTATGGGGGAGGTGTTGCTGTATATATTCATAGCCATATCCCTGTAATGCTTAGAGAAGATCTTATGTCAAGTGTTATTGAAGTGTTGTGGTTGCAGGTTCACCTGGCACATCTAAAGCCTTTTCTTTTGGCGTGTTGCAATAGGCCACCAAGTGCTAACAGTCAGTGTCTAAATAATATGCGTAAAATGCTTGATAGTGTATGTGATGTAAACAGAGAAGTCTACTTTCTTTGGGACCTGAATATTGACTGGTTTTCAAGCTGTTCGCTCAAGAGCAAGCTTCTCACTGTAACCAGTGTCTGTAATCTGGTTCAGGTTTTTAATCAACCTACCAGGGTGTTTACAAACACTACAGGAACAAGATCATCCACATGTATTGATCACATTTTTACTAATAGTGTAGAACTTTGTTCTAAAGCTGTATCCGTACCCACTGGATGCAGTGATCACAATATAGTGGCTATATCCAGGAAAGCCAAAGTTCCAACAGCTGGGCCTAAAATAGTGTATAAGAGATCATTCAAAATATTTAGTTGTGACTATTATGTGGATGATGTAAAACATATTTGTTGGTCTGATGTGATTAATAAGGAGCATCCAGACGCTGCACTTGATGAATTTACGAAATTGCTTCTTCCAATTATTGATAAACATGCACCTGTTAAGAAACTGACTGTTGGAACTGTTAAGGCTCCATGGATTGATGAAGGATTGAAAAACAGTATGGTTGAAAGAGATGGGGCAAAAGGAGTGGCTAATAAGTCTGGCTGCACATCTGACTGGCTGACTTACTGTAAATTGAGAAATTATGTGACTAAACTCAACAAAAAGAAGAAGAAACTATATTATGAAGCCAAGATCAATGATATAAAGAATGATGAAGAAATCTTTTTTGGAGTACTTTAAATGAACCTCTTAAGTACGTAATCCTTTTTTTCAATTTTCGCCTAAAATGACATACCCAAATCTAACTGCCTGTCACACCCTGGCTCTGGGACTCATTACGTTGAGCCAGGGTGTGTTCATTTCTATGTGTGTATTTCTGTTTTGGTGTTCATTCTAGTTTGTTGTATTCTATGTTTGCCTGAGTGACTCCCAATCAGAGGCAACGAGTGTCAGCTGTTGGCTGGTTGTCTCTGATTGGGAGCCATATTTAACTGTATGTTTTCCCTTTGTGGTTGTGGGTTTTTGTTCCTTGTCGGTC
Source organism: Coregonus lavaretus (assembly GCF_964263955.1). Lineage (NCBI taxonomy): Eukaryota > Metazoa > Chordata > Actinopteri > Salmoniformes > Salmonidae > Coregonus > Coregonus lavaretus. The sequence goes on from NW_028166809.1 coordinate 114,141, forward strand.
TTTGTCACCGTGGACTTCACGAGTCGTTTATTGTTTTGGTTTTGTGCTTTAATATAATAAAGTATCATGTTCGCTCAACACGCTGCGCATTGGTCTACTTCGCTTCAAGTCGATCGTGACAGAAAAACCCACCATGCAACGACCAAGCAGCGTGTCCAGGGGCAGCCCTTGGGGTGGACATGGGAGGAAGCGCCGGGAAAGGCCCTGGCGAAAGAGGAGCAGCGTGTCCAGGAGCAGGCAGCCTGGACATGGGAGGAGATATTGGACGGTAAAGGGTCCTGGACTTGGGGTGAAATCCTGGCCGGGATGGATCGCCGGCCATGGAGTGAGACAGTGGAGAGGCGACGGAGAGAGGAGCAACGGCGTGATCAGGGTCGTCGTCGGACGGTCGTGAGGCAACCCCAGAATTTTTTTAGGGGGGGGCACACGGCATGGACGATGGGGCTGACGGAGGAGAAAAGGGGGCGGATCCAGAAGGCCACCAGGCCAGGGGTTCACCGCCCTGTACGTCCTGTGCGGATGCCTCACACAGAGTGTGTGAGGGTAGGCATTCAGCCAGGACGGGTGGTGGCCGCTCTTCACTCCAGGCCTCCTATCCGTCTCCACAGCCCGGTTCGGCCTGTCCCTGCTCCACGCACCAAGCCTACGGTGTGCGTCGCCAGCCCAGCCCGGCCTGTCTCTGCTCCACGCACCAAGCCTACGGGGTGCGTCGCCAGCCCAGTCCGGCCTGTCCCTGCTCCACGCACCAAGCCTACGGTGTGCGTCGACAGCCCAGCCCGGCCTGTTCCTGCTCCATGCACCAAGCCTACGGTGTGCGTCGCCAGCCCGACCCGGCCTGTTCCTGCCACTCGCACCAAACCTACGGTGCGCGTCGCCAGCCCGGTCCGGCCTGTTCCTGCCACCCGCACCAAGTCTACGGTGCGCGTCGCCAGCCCGACCCGGCCTGTTCCTGCCACTCGCACCAAACCTACGGTGCGCGTCGCCAGCCCGGTCCGGCCTGTTCCTGCCACCCGCACCAAGTCTACGGTGCGCGTCGCCAGCCCGACCCGGCCTGTTCCTGCCACCCGCACCAAGTCTACGGTGCGCGTCGCCAGCCCGACCCGGCCTGTTCCTGCCACTCGCACCAAACCTACGGTGCGCGTCGCCAGCCCGGTCCGGCCTGTTCCTGCCACCCGCACCAAGTCTACGGTGCGCGTCGCCAGCCCGACCCGGCCTGTTCCTGCCACTCGCACCAAACATACGGTGCGCGTCGCCAGCCCGGTCCGGCCTGTTCCTGCCACTCGCACTAAGCCAGGGGTGCGAGAAGTCAGCCTGGTAAGGCCCGTTCCTTCTCCACGCACCAAGCCAGGGGTGCGAGTCGTCAGCCTGGTAAGGCCCGTTCCTCCTCCACGCACCAAGCCAGGGGTGCGCGTCGTCAGCCTGGTAAGGCCCGTTCCTCCTCCACGCACCAAGCCAGGGGTGCGAGTCGACAGCCTGGTAAGGATCGCTCCTGTTAAGTCCAGTCCTGCTCCAGCCGGCGGGGCCAGACTGGACCAGGGGCACTATGGGGGGTGTATTGGAGGGTGGTGGTCAAGGCCGGAGCCAGAAGCGCCGCCGAGGAGGTATGCCCGCCCAGCCCTCCCCTGGTTTGTTTAGTTGAGGCGCGGTCGCAGTCCGCGCCTTTAGGGGGGGGGTACTGTCACACCCTGGCTCTGGGACTCATTATGTTGAGCCAGGGTGTGTTCATTTCTATGTGTGTATTTCTGTTTTGGTGTTCATTCTAGTTTGTTGTATTCTATGTTTGCCTGAGTGACTCCCAATCAGAGGCAACGAGTGTCAGCTGTTGGCTGGTTGTCTCTGATTGGGAGCCATATTTAACTGTATGTTTTCCCTTTGTGGTTGTGGGTTTTTGTTCCTTGTCGGTCTTTGTCACCGTGGACTTCACGAGTCGTTTATTGTTTTGGTTTTGTGCTTTAATATAATAAAGTATCATGTTCGCTCAACACGCTGCGCATTGGTCTACTTCGCTTCAAGTCGATCGTGACACTGCCTGTAGCTCAGGACCTGAAGCAAGGATATGCGTATTCTTGGTACCATTTGAAAGGAAACACTTTGAAGTTTGTGGAAATGTGAAATTTTTGTAGAAGACTGTAACACATTAGAGGTGGTACAAAGAGAATATAAACCAAAAAACGTTTTCTTTTTTTTTTTTTTTTGCATCATCTTTGAAATGCAAGAGAAAGGCCAGATAGTCATGTAGGAATCTAGGTGTAATTTTGATTTTGTCCACAAGTTGCCAGCATTGTATGTGCAAAGTTTCAGACTGATCCAGTGAAGAATTACATTACTACACAATATTTTGTATCAAGTCTGCCAGGAGTTTTCCCAAATTTTCAGAATTGGCCAAGTTATACACTTTCAACTACATAACTATAGAGAACATACAAAAAAATGCTATAGTAATACAAATGTGTAGTTTACACACTCCCAGGAATGTCATACATGATGGATCATTAGCTTCCCAACAGAAAATACACCAACCTTCATGAAGGTCAGTCAATACGGAACATTTCAAGAACTTTCAACGTTTCTTCAAGTGCAGTCGCAAAAGCCATCAAGCGCTGTGATGAAACTGGCTCTCATGAGGCCCGCCTTAGGAATGGAAGACCCAGAGTTACCTCTGCTGCAGAGGATAAGTTCATTAGAGTTACCAGCCAAATAAATGCTTCACAGAGTTCAAGTAACAGACACATCTCAACATCAACTGTTCAGAGGAGACTGTGTGAATCAGGCCTTCATGGTCGAATTGCTGCAAAGAAACCACTACTAAAGGACACCAATAAGAAGAAGAAAATTGCTTGACCCAAGAAACATGAGCAATGGAAATTAGACCAGTGGAAATGTATTTGAGCTGTTCTTGCCATAAAATGAACTTGGTCTTCTACCAAATAGGGCTATCTTCTGTATACCCAGCCTACCTTGACACACAACACAACTGATTGGCTCAAACGCATTATGAAGGAAAGAAATTCCACAAACTAACTTTTAAGAAGGCACACATGTTAACTGAAATGCATTCCAGGTGACTACCTCATGAAGCTGGTTGAGAGAATGCCAAGACTGTGCAAAGCTGTCATCAAGGCAAAGGGCGGCTATTTGAAGAATCTCAAATATAATATATATTTTGATTTGTTTAACACTTTTTTGGTTACTACATGATTCCATATGTGTTATTTCATAGTTTTGATGTCTTTGCTATTATTCTAAAATGTAGAAAATAGTACAAATAAAGAAAAACCCTTGAATGAGTAGGTTTGTCCAAACTTTTGACTGGTACTGTATGTGTTATTGCTTTTCAACCTCTGCCATATCGTGGATTCAGAGCTATCTATCTAATAGAAGAGGGTTTTCTTTAATGGAAGCTTCGCTAATGTCAAACATGTAAAGTGTGGTGTACCGCAGGGCAGCTTTCTAGGCCCTCTACTCTTTTAAATGTTTACCAATGACCTGCCACTGGCATTAAACAAAGCATGTGTGTCCATGTATGCTGATGATTCAACCATACATGCATCAGCAACCACAGCAAATTAAGTCACTGAAACCCTTAACAAAGAGTTGCAGTCTGTTTTGGAATGGGTGGCCAGTAATAAACTGGTCCTGAACATCTCTAAAACTAAGAGCATTGTATTTGTTACAAATCATTCCCTAAACTCTAGACCTCAGCTGAATCTGGTAATGAATGTTGTGGCTGTTGTACAAGTTGAGGAGACGAAATTACTTGGTTTTACCTTAGATTGTAAACTGTCATGGTCAAAACGTATAGATTCAATGGTTTTAAAGATGGGGAGAGGTCTGTCCGTAATAAAGAGATGCTCTGCTTTTTTGACACCACACTCCACAAAGCTAGTCCTGCAGGCTGTTAGGCCTACTGCTGCTAGGTAGCTCTCTCTCTGCTCTCCCCCTCCCCTCTGTCTGTCCTTGATTGCAGGAGTGAAGTCTGGTGTGCGGGAGTCAGGGTTCCAGCTGCAGCTCATTCACTATAATCACCTCAGCCTTTAAGACCCGGTCAAACTTACCACTCATCGTTAGATCATAGTCAAGACGACCATGTTAGTCTCGCTGCCGACTCAACCTGTTTGTTTTCGCTCTTTGTGTTTTTGGCCTGTTCTATTTACTTTTCTCCTGTGCCACAGATTATTGGAACCTGACTCCTGCCTCCGCCTCACTCCTGCCACCACCATCCTGCTTTCCACTACCGGACCTCCCTTTTGGACTCACCACGGACATTAGGACATTACGGTACCACACCTGCCCTGACCTGGATCTGTTACCCTCCCTGTAACCTGGACTTGCTCTTCCCCTATTATTGGAAACCTGGACTAATTGAACATTGTAAATAAACCTGTTAAACCTTCTCTGGCTTGGTGTAGTTGTCTGCATTTGGGTTCAAATCCAGTTAAATCATGACAGTATGATCTGACCAACATGAACCCAGCAGACAGTAGCTCGGATACCACCCCAGAGTGCACTCAAATTCGGACTGCCATAGCCAATCAGGGCATTTTACTTGGCCAACATGATACCCTGTTTAAGACTATTGCTGAGAACAGTCAGGTGCTGCTTAATCAGGTTCAATTACTCACCAATCAAGTGTCTGCCCTTTCTACCCAAGTTAATAATGCACCCCTCGGGTATGGCATACAAACTGCTCCTTCTCCTGCTCCACCTGTTTTTCCTACCCCTTCAGCCCAGATCAGAGAGCCTTTTGTCCCTGCTCCAGAGCGCTATGACGGGAACATGGGAACCTGTGGCGATTTTTTGACTCAATGCTCGTTAGTGTTTGAACAACAGCCCCTCACCTACGCCTCAGAAAGAGCCCGTATTGCCTACCTTATCAACTCTACTAGTGGTTCCGCTCGTGCCTGGGGATCCGCGGTCTGGGAGAGTCAGTCGGACATTTGCAACGCTTACGTTGCCTTCACCACTGAGATGAGGAAGGTTTTTGACCACCCCGTATGGGGCAAGGAGGCTGCGAAACGGTTGTTTTCTCTTCGGCAGGGGGCTCGCAGTGTGGCGGAGATGGCAGTGGAGTTTCGGACTTTAGCGGCAGTGAGTGGTTGGAATGACGAGGCATTACAAGGAGTGTTCATCAATGCTTTGTCTGAGACTTTAAAAGATGAATTGGTGTCATATGATGAATCGCCTACGCTGGATAATCTTATTTCACTCACCATCAGGTTGGATAATCGGATTCGGGAGCGCCACTGGGAGAGGAGTGTTAGTTCCAAGCAACCTGTCTGTCGTCAACAAACTCCTCCCCGCATCTTCCCTACAGAGAAAGCCGTGTCTTCCCGAGTCGATACGAGGAGCACGGAACCCGAAGCCATGGAGGTGGGTCATGCACGGTTGTCCTCAGAGGAGCGTGCACGTCGTATTCAGGCTCGGGTCTGCCTGTATTGTGGAGAAGCTGGTCATTTCGTTCCTTCCTGCCCAGTTCGTCCGGGAAAAGGGCCGGCTCATCATTATTGGGAGAAGTTTTGGTGAGCCGAGCAGCGGATTCTTCCTCTTCTCCCCGCATTCTGCTCCAGGCATCCCTCCAGTGGCAGTCCCAGAATTTCTCTGTTAGTGCGCTGGTTGACTCTGGTGCCGACGAAAGCTTTTTGGATAGAGAGTGGGCTCAACAAATGGATTTGGAGACTGTTCCTATGGACTGTCCGCTGCAGGCTAAGGGTCTAAATGGACAATTGTTGACCCGTATTACTCATCAGACTGTTCCTGTTTGTCTCAGAGTGTCGGGAAATCATCAGGAGAACATTCAATTCCATATAATCGACTGCCCACAGAACCCCCTGGTCCTTGGTATCCCCTGGCTCATAAGACACAATCCACACATTGATTGGGTGACAGGTAGAATTGTTTCATGGAGCACATTTTGTCATGTGAATTGTTTGTGTTCTGCTCAGACCCCTGCCAGCACTGTGCCTCAACCTCCACTGGAGTCCATGGATCTTTCTGCTGTCCCTGACGTGTATCATGACCTGGCATCCGTTTTCTGCAAACACAGAGCTACTTCTCTTCCTTCTCACCGGCCTTACGACTGCGCCATTGACCTCCAGCCAGGGGCCCCGCTCCCCAGCAGTCGCCTGTACAATCTCTCCCGCCCGGAGACGGAGGCTATGGAGAACTACTGTCACGAGTTGCTGTAGGTAGGTGTGGTGTGGAATCAGGCGCAGGACGCAGAAGTAAAGTCCAACAAAATACTTTAGTAGATCACACAAAAATAATCCAAAACCAGCCCGGAGGCGAGAAAAGCGCGCACAGGCGTACACAAATGGGCGCACTAAACAAGTGCGTAATCTTCTCCTAAATACAAACAAGGAGGTAAGCTACAAAATAGCGCACCAAAATACAGGTAGCGCAGCAACACGACAAGGAACAATTACACAAAACACCTAACTAACAACAAGGAACTAAATAGGGTACTTAATTAGACATAACACAAAACAGGTGTGACAAACAGACAAAACCAATCAAACAAGAAACATAGAACGGTGGCAGCTAGTACTCCGGAGACGACGACCGCCGAAACCTGCCCGAACAAGGAGGAGGGGCCGCCTCGGCCGAAACCGTGACAGTACCCCCCCCTTGACGCGCGGCTCCAGCCGTGCGCCGCCCCCGGCCTCGGGGACGACCAGGAGGACGCGGAGCAGGGCGCGTAGGATGACCACGATGGAATTCGGTCAGCAGGGACGGATCCAGAATGTCCCTCCTCGGCACCCAGCACCGCTCCTCCGGACCGTACCCCTCCCACTCCACGAGATATTGGAGACCCCCCATCCGGCGTCTCGAATCCAGGATGGTCCGAACAGTGTACGCCGGAGCCCCCTCGATGTCCAACGGGGGCGGAGGAGTCTCCTCAATCTCAAAGTCCTGGAGTGGACCAGCTACCACCGGCCTGAGGAGAGACACATGGAACGAGGGGTTAATATTCTTGTAATCAATGGGCAGTTGTAACCTGTAACACACCTCGTTCAATCTCCTCAGGACTTTAAAAGGCCCCACAAACCGCCGACCCAGCTTCCGGCAGGGCAGGCGGAGGGGCAGGTTTCTGGTTGAGAGCCAGACTCGATCTCCAGGTGCGTACACTGGCCCCTCACTGCGGTGTAGGTCGGCGCTCGTCTTCTGTCGACGGATGGCTCGCTGCAGATGGACGTGTGCAGCGTTCCACGTCTCCTCCGAGCGCCGCACCCACTCATCCACAGCAGGGGCCTCGATCTGGCTCTCATGCCAAGGTGCCAGAACCAGCTGGTACCCTAACACACACTGGAAAGGGGTTAGTCTAGTGGAGGAGTGGCGGAGAGAGTTCTGTGCCATCTCGGCCTAGGGCACATATCTCGCCCACTCCTCCGGCCGGCCCTGACAATATGACCTCAGAAACCTACCCACATCCTGGTTGACTCGTTCGACCTGCCCATTACTCTCCGGGTGGTAACCCGAGGTAAGGCTCACCGAGACCCCCAACCGTTCCATAAAGGCTCTCCAGACTCTGGAGGTAAACTGGGGGCCTCGATCGGACACTATATCCTCGGGTACCCCGTAATGCCGGAAGACGTGAGTAAATAGAGCCTCAGCGGTCTGTAGGGCAGTAGGAAGACCCGGCATGGGAAGGAGACGACAGGCCTTCGAGAACCGATCCACAACGACCAGGATGGTGGTATTCCCTTGTGAGGAGGGAAGGTCGGTAACAAAATCCACCGAGAGGTGAGACCAGGGTCGTTGTGGAACGGGCAGGGGTTGTAATTTACCCCTGGGCAAGTGTCTGGGCGCCTTACACTGGGCACACATTGAGCAGGAGGAGACATAAACCTTCACATCCCTGGCTAACGTTGGCCACCAGTACTTCGTACTAAGGCAGTGCACTGTCCGGCCAATACCTGGATGTCCAGAGGAGGGTGACGTGTGAGCCCAATAAATCAGCCGATCCCGGACCTCGAGCGGGACGTATGTCCGACCAACCGGACACTGTGGAGGGCTAGGGTCGGTGCGTAATGCCCGCTCGATCTCCGCATCGACCTCCCACACCACCGGTGCCACCAGACAAGACTCCGGTAGTATGGGAATGGGCTCCACGCACCTCTCCTCCGTGTCATACCGCCGGGACAGGGCATCTGCCTTCCCGTTCTGGGACCCAGGGATGTAAGTGATCTTGAACACAAACCGGGCGAGAAACATAGTCCATCGAGCCTGGCGAGGATTCAGTCTCCTAGCTGCCCGAATGTATTCCAGGTTACGGTGGTCGGTCAGAATGAGGAAAGGGTGTTGAGCCCCCTCAAGCCAATGCCTCCACACCTTTAGGGCCTGTACTACGGCTAACAGCTCCCTGTCCCCTACGTCATAATTCCGTTCCGCCGGACTGAGCTTCTTAGAATAAAAAGCACAGGGGCGGAGCTTAGGTGGTGTGCCGGACCGTTGTGAAAGAACTGCCCCGATACCGGCCTCAGATGCGTCCACCTCTACTTGGAAGGGTAAAGCGGGATCCGGGTGCGCCAGCACTGGAGCCGAGGTAAACAGGTCCTTTAGTCTCCCAAAGGCCCTGTCCGCCTCAGCCGACCACTGCAAGCGCACCGGACCCCCCTTCAGGAGAGACGTTATGGGAGCTGCCACCTGTCCAAAACCCCGGATAATTCGCAAAACCCAAGAACCGCTGCACCTCTTTAACCGTAGTTGGGGTTTGCCAATTACGCACGGCAGACACTCGGTCCACCTCCATTCTCACCCCTGACGCAGACAACTGGTAACCCAAGAAGGAGACTGACTCCTGAAAGAACAGACATTTCTCGGCTTTGACATACAGGTCATGCTCCAACAGTCTCCTCAATACCCTGCGCACCAGGGCTACATGCTCGGCCCGAGTAGAACTGTACACAAGAATATCATCTATGTACACCACTACTCCCTGCGCCTGCATGTCCCGGAAAATCTCATCTACAAACGATTGGAAGACTGATGGAGCATTCATTAACCCATATGGCATGACGAGATACTCGTAATGGCCGGAGGTAGTACTAAATGCTGTCTTCCACTCATCGCCCTCCCTAATGCGCACCAAGTTATATGCGCTCCTGAGGTCCAATTTTGTGAAGAACCGTGCCCCGTGTAATGACTCCGTCATGGTCGCAATCAGCGGGAGTGGATAACTATATTTCACAGTCACCTGATTGAGACCGCGGTAATCAATACACGGACGCAAACCTCCATCCTTTTTCTTCACAAAAAAGAAGCTTGAGGACACGGGAGAAGTGGAGGGCCGTATGTATCCCTGTCTCAGAGACTCGGCAATGTAAGTCTCCATTGCCCTTTTCTCCTCCTGTGACAAAGGATACACATGGCTCCGCGGGAGCGCAGCTCCTGTCTGGAGGTCTATCGCACAATCCCCCTGTCTATGAGGCGGCAACCGTGCCGCTCTGGTCTTACTAAACACGAGTGCCAAATCCTCATACTCAGGCGGAATGTGCAGTGCTGGCATCTGGTTCGGGCTCTCCACCGAGGTCGCCCCTACGGAAACACCCAGACATAGCCCCTCACACTGAGCAGACCACCCTTTAAGAGCCTTCTCTCGCCACGAAATCGTAGGATCATGGGTAATCAACCAGGGAAGCCCCAGTACCACCGGATACGCAGGAGAGTCGATCAGATAGAGTTGAATCGTCTCCTCATGACCCCCCTGCGTCATCATCCTAAGTGGCGCCGTGACCTCCCTAATCAACCCAGATCCTAACGGACGACTATCTAAGGCATGTACAGGGAAGGGCTTATCGACTGGAAGGAGGGGAATCCCTAACTCAACACAGAATTTACGATCTACAAAATTCCCAGCTGCGCCTGAATCGACTAGCGCCTTATGCTGGGAACGAGGTGCAACCTGTGGGAAACAAACAGGTAATGTAATGTGTACGACAGAAAGCTCTGGGTAAGTAGGGCGCCTACTCACCTGGGAGGACTCCCTAATGTGTGACCTGCAATCTCCCTCACCAGGAGACCCTCCCCAGCACCTAGCCGCGGTGTGCCCTCCGCGGCCACAGTTGGTGCAGGAGACTGCCCCCCTCGGGCTCCTTCCTCTCCTCCCTCTAGCGCCAGCACCTCCAAGCTCCATCGGGCTCGGCTCGGAGGCGCTGGAGGGTGGAATGGGAGGCCCCCACCTGGGACGTCCGCGGGTCGCGAGCAGGGTGTCCAGCCGAATGGCCATGTCCACCAACTGGTCAAATGTTAGTGTAGTATCCCTGCACGCTAACTCTCTGCGGACGTCCTCCCGAAGGCTACATCTAAAGTGGTCTATGAGGGCCCTCTCATTCCACCCTGCATCTGCCGCTAGAGTCCGGAACTCCAGCGCAAACTCTTGAGCGCTCCTCATCCCCTGTCGGAGGTAGAATAGACGCTCCCCCGCCGCCTTCCCTTCTGGTGGATGGTCGAAGACAGCACGGAAGCGGCGGGAGAACTCCGCATAGGTGACTGTGGCGGCGTCTATTCCCCTCCATTCGGCGTTGGCCCACTCCAACGCCTTGCCGGTGAGACAGGAGATGAGGGCGGAAACGCTCTCGTATCCCGAGGGCGCCGGGTGTATAGTGGCAAGGTAGAGCTCCACTTGTAATAGGAACCCCTGACACCCGGCAGCGGTGCCGTCGTACGCCCTCGGGAGCGAGAGCCGAATCCCACTGGGTTCCGGTAGTTGGACGGGCGGGCTGTCCGATGGTGATGGTGCGATAGGTGGGGGTGTGGGTACCCCGCTGGTCTCCCATCGATGGAGGGTGTTCATGACGCGGTCCAAGGCGTGCCCGATTTGGTTGATTCGATCCTCTTGACCACGAAGACGCTCCTCCATGCCATCGGTGGGTGCTCCTGCTGATTCCATATGTGGTGTGTAATTCTGTCACGAGTTGCTGTAGGTAGGTGTGGTGTGGAATCAGGCGCAGGACGCAGAAGTAAAGTCCAACAAAATACTTTAGTAGATCACACAAAAATAATCCAAAACCAGCCCAGAGGCGAGAAAAGCGCGCACAGGCGTACACAAACGGGCGCACTAAACAAGTGCGTAATCTTCTCCTAAATACAAACAAGGAGGTAAGCTACAAAATAGCGCACCAAAATACAGGTAGCGCAGCAACACGACAAGGAACAATTACACACAACACCTAACTAACAACAAGGAACTAAATAGGGTGCTTAATGAGACATAACACAAAACAGGTGTGACAAACAGACAAAACCAATCAAACAAGAAACATAGAACGGTGGCAGCTAGTACTCCGGAGACGACGACCGCCGAAACCTGCCCGAACAAGGAGGAGGGGCCGCCTCGGCCGAAACCGTGACAACTACATTCGGGACTCCTTGGCGGCAGGTATTATTCGTCCTTCCTCGTCACCTGTAGGAGCGGGATTCTTTTTTGTTGCTAAGAAGGATAAGACCCTCAGACCCTGTATTGATTTCCGTGGACTTAACAACATCACCATTAAGAACAAATATTCTCTGCCATTAATTAATTCTGCTTTTCCCCTCCTTCATGGTGCAACTATCTTTACCAAACTGGATCTACGAAATGCGTATCACCTGGTGCGCATTCGTAAAGGTGATGAATGGAAGACTGCCTTCAACACACCCTTGGGACATTTTGAGTATCTAGTTATGCCTTTTGGGTTGTCCAATGCCCCTGCTGTTTTTCAGGCACTAGTCAATGATGTCCTTCGGGACATGTTGAATCGGTTTGTTTTTGTCTATCTGGATGATATCTTGATTTTCTCAGAGTCCTCCCAGGAACATGAACTGCATGTGCGCCAGGTGTTGCAAAGGTTGTTGGAGAACAAACTGTTTGTGAAGATGGAGAAATGTGAATTTCATGTGTCTGAGACCTCTTTTTTGGGTTACATCATAGCTCAGGGGGAGTTGCGGATGGACCCAGCTAAGATCTCTGCTGTCACGGACTGGCCAGCCCCCTCCACCCGCAAACAACTTCAACGATTCCTGGGGTTTGCGAACTTCTATAGGAGGTTCATCAAGGACTACAGCCGCATTGCGGCGCCACTCACCGCTCTCACCTCCATCTCACGACCGTTCGCTTGGAATGAAGGGGCCGAATCAGCGTTCGAAGAACTGAAACATCGCTTCGCCTCCCATTCTGATGCAGCCGGACCCCGACCGCCAGTTTGTCGTGGAGGTGGATGCATCCGACACTGGGGTAGGTGCGGTGTTGTCACAACGTTCTCCTGAAGATAACAAACTGCATCCCTGTGCTTTTCTCTCAAGGAAACGTTCTCAGGCAGAGAGGAATTATGATGTTGGCAATCGTGAACTGCTCGCCGTTAAGCTGGCTCTCGAGGAGTGGCGACATTGGTTGGAGGGGGCGGAACAACCCTTCATCGTTTGGACGGATCATAAGAATCTGGCTTACATCCAGTCAGCGAAGCAGCTCAACCCCCGTCAAGCCAGGTGGGCACTATTTTTTGGGAGATTCAATTTTTCTCTGTCTTACCGTCCTGGGTCACGCAACGTCAAGCCTGACGCCCTGTCTCGTGTTCATTCTGCTGTTGATACTGGTAGTAACCCTGAACCCATCTTGCCTCCTACCTGCAGTATTGCGGCCATCACATGTGACATCGAAGGGATTGTTAGACAGGCTCAACATCATCAAGCTGACCCTGGGAGGGGTCCTCCTAACCGGTTGTTTGTCCCTGAGTCTGCTCGCTCCCAGGTACTTCAGTGGGCTCACTCGTCTCCCCTTACCTGTCACCCTGGAGTTTCGCGGACCCTTGACTTTGTGCGACGGAAGTTCTGGTGGCCCACGATGGAGGCGGACACTCGAGCCTTCATTGCTGCTTGTACGGTATGTGCACGAAGTAAGAACTCCACCCAGGCCAGCGCTGGTCATCTACGACCTCTACCTATACCCAGCCGGCCCTGGTCGCACATTGCTATGGATTTTGTCACTGGACTTCCCCCCTCGTCTGGAAAGACTGTCATTCTTACTGTGATTGATCGTTTTTCTAAGTTCGCTCATTTTTTGGCCCTACCTAAACTGCCCACTGCCAGAGAGACGGCTGATATTTTGGTTGAACATGTGTTCCGCTCTCATGGTCTACCCACGGGTATTGTCTCTGACAGGGGTCCCCAGTTTGTCTCCCAGGTGTGGAAAGCTTTCTGTAAAGCTTTGGGCATCACATCCAGCCTGTCCTCTGGATATCACCCCCAGACCAACGGGCAAGCCGAGAGCGCGAACCAGGAGATGGAGACCGCTCTCCGCTGTGTCACAGGGTCTAACCCTGGGTCATGGAGCTCCATGCTCCCCTGGGTGGAATATGCTCATAACACCTTGACTAACGCTTCCTCTGGTTTGTCTCCCTTTCTGTGTGCTCTGGGTTATCAACCTCCCCTGTTCCCTTCTCAAGAGAGGGAACTGGCGGTACCCTCGGTGCAGTCCCACATGCGCCGCTGCTTCAAGGTCTGGAGGAAGGCCAGGGTAGCTCTGTCCCGAGCTTCGGCGTACATGCAGAGGCAAGCCAACCGTCACCGGTCCCAGGCTCCCGGTTACTCTCCTGGTCAAGAGGTATGGCTTAAGTCACGTGACCTTCCATTGAAAGTGGAGTCTAAGAAGATGGCGCCTCGTTTTATAGGACCGTTCAAGATACTGTCTATTGTTAACCCCTGCGCGGTTAAGCTACAGCTTCCTGCCTCCCTACGGGTTCATTCCACCTTTCATGTTTCCCAGATTAAGCCTGTGTCGGTTAGCCCTCTGTGCCCGCCCTCTCGTCCCCCTCCTCCGCCCAGGATCGTGGGTGGGGGTCCGGTCTACACTGTCCGGCGACTTCTGGATGTTCGCCGCCGGGGTCGTGGTTTCCAGTACCTGGTGGATTGGGAGGGTTATGGTCCTGAGGAACGTTCCTGGGTGCCCAGGAGCTTCATTGTGGATCCTGCTCTGGTCCGTGAGTTTCATAGGTTACATCCCGATAAACCCTGTCGGCCGCCAGGTGGCGTCCGTAGAGGGGGGGTACTGTTAGGCCTACTGCTGCTAGGTAGCTCTCTCTCTGCTCTCCCCCTCCCCTCTGTCTGTCCTTGATTGCAGGAGTGAAGTCTGGTGTGCGGGAGTCAGGGTTCCAGCTGCAGCTCATTCACTATAATCACCTCAGCCTTTAAGACCCGGTCAAACTTACCACTCATCGTCAGATCATAGTCAAGACGACCATGTTAGTCTCGCTGCCGACTCAACCTGTTTGTTTTCGCTCTTTGTGTTTTTGGCCTGTTCTATTTACTTTTCTCCTGTGCCACAGATTATTGGAACCTGACTCCTGCCTCCGCCTCACTCCTGCCACCACCATCCTGCTTTCCACTACCGGACCTCCCTTTTGGACTCACCACGGACACTAGGACATTACGGTACCACACCTGCCCTGACCTGGATCTGTTACCCTCCCTGTAACCTGGACTTGCTCTTCCCCTATTATTGGAAACCTGGACTAATTGAACATTGTAAATAAACCTGTTAAACCTTCTCTGGCTTGGTGTAGTTGTCTGCATTTGGGTTCAAATCCAGTTAAATCATGACACAGGCTCTAGTTTGATCTTATCTTGATGAATGTCCAGTCATATGGTCAAGTGCTGCAAAGAAAGACCTAGTTAAGCTGCAGCTGGCACAGAACAAAGTGGCACGTCTTACTCTTCATTGTAATCAGAGGGCTAATATAAATACTATTCATGCCAGTCTCTCTTGGCTTAGAGTTGAGAAAAGGCTGACTGTGTCACTTCTTGTTTTTATAAGGAACATTAATGGGTGGGAAATTCCAAACTGTTTGCATAGTCAACTTACACAGAGCTCTGACTCACACACTTACCCCACCAGACATGCCACCAGGGGTCTTTTCACAGTCCCCAGGTCCAGAACAAATTCAAGGAAACGTACAGTATTATGCAGAGCCATGAGCGCATGGCACTCCCTTCCATCTTATATAGCGCAACCAGCAAAAAATGTATAAATCAACACCTCACCTCTCTCACACTCTCTCTCTCTCTCTCTGTGTTTCTCTCTCTCTGCTTCTCTCTCGCTCTCTCGCTCTCTCTCTCTCTCTCTCTCAGGAGATTAGATTTTGATCCAGAGATTTAATTCCTACAGTAGAACAACACAGCAGCCTTGAACTTCATAGCTATGGGGCCGGGTGTTTGACCAGCCCTCAAAAACACGCACACGCACACAAACACAAACACAAACACAAACACACACACACACAGGCCTATCCATAGGCATCAACCCTGTCTTTCTATAGAAACAACCCTGTCCTCCAACAACCACTTCAGGGCCAAGATCCATCACCTTTATATAGCTGGCCTACTTTGACCACTTGAGCTGCAATGGAGACTAGGGTCTGCGTCCCAAATGGCATCCTATTCCCATGGAGTGCATATAGGTCCTATGGGCCCTAGTCAAAAGTTGTGCAACATATAGGGAACATGGTGATATTTGGGACGTAGCCTGGCCCATATTCACAAAGTGTCTCTGAGTGTGAGTATGATGAGTTCTGATAGGATCAGATGACCTCGATCCATGTCATTCTATTCATTGGGATCTAAAAGGCGAACAAAACATGTTTTTTTACCTTAAGGGGTATTGTGTGTAGATGGGTGAGAAAAAAACTCAATTTAATCCATTTAGAATTCATGCTGTAACACAATTGTTTTGGGAATAAGTCAAAGGTTATGAATACTTTCTGAAGGCACTGAAGGACAAACAAGTGTGAAGCACAGACAGGTATGAAACACAGACAGGTGTAAAACACAGACAAGTGAGAACACAATATGTAATCCGTGTTTGGTTTTGCTTTGGAGGGGTTGGTTTGCATCTAACAGTTGATTTAAATATTTCCTGGACACCTCTCGGCGACGCAAACGAATACCTCCTAATCAGAACTGTCTACCGATTAGGGATATACCTTGGGAAGTGGGAAACAGGCACAGGCACGGTCCGCAAATAACTTGGTAGGTACCATTTCACAATAGGACAACTTATTATCATTTGAAAACGTTTTTTTGCCGTTTGAAACAAATTAACACAACCCTGGCACAGTTGCACAGCCTAATAACAATTAAACCACAAAATATATATACAGTTGAAGTCGGAAGTTTACATACACCTTAGCCAAATACATTTAAACTCAATTTTTCCACAATTCCTGACATTTAATCCTAGTAAAAATTCTCTATCTTAGCTCAGTTAGGATCACCACTTTATTTTAAGAATGTGAAATGTCAGAATAATAGTAGAGAGAATGATTTATTTCAGCTTTTATTTATTTCATCACATTCCCAGTGGTCAGAAGTTTACATACACTCAATTAGTATTTGGTAGCATTGCCTTTAAATTGTTTAACTTCCCACAATAAGTTGGGTGAATTTTGGTCCATTCCTCCTGACAGAGCTGGTGTAACTGAGTCAGGTTTGTAGGCCTCCTTGCTCGCACACGCTTTTTCAGTTCTGCTCACAAATGTTCTATAGGATTGAGGTCAGGGCTTTCTGATGGCCACTCCAATACCTTGAATTTGTTGTCCTTAAGCCATTTTGCCACAACTTTGTTGTCCATTTGGAAGAATCATTTGCGACCAAGCTTTAACTTCCTGACTGATGTCATGAGATGTTGCTTCAATATATCCACATAATTTTCCTTCCTCATGATGCCATCTATTTTGTGAAGTGCACCAGTCCCTCCTGCAGCAAAGCACCCCCACAGCACGATGCTGCCACCCCCGTGCTTCACGGTTGGGATGGTGTTCTTCGGCTTGCAAGCTGCCCCCCTTTTTCCTCCAAACATAACGAATGTCCATTATGGCCAAACAGTTCTATTTTTGTTTCATCAGACCAGAGGACATTTCTCCAAAAAGTACGATCTTTGTCCCCATGTGCAGTTGCAAACTGTGGTCTGGCTTTTTTATGGCGGTTTTGGAGCAGTGGCTTGTTCCTTGCTGAGCGGCCTTTCAGGTTATGTCGATGTAGGACTTGTTTCCTCCAGCATCTTCACAAGGTCCTTTACTGTTGTTCTGGGATTGATTTGCACTTTTCGCACCAAAGTACGTTTGTCTCTAGGAGACAGAACGTGTCTCCTTCCTGAGTGGTTTGACGGCTGCGTGGTCCCATGTTGTTTATACTTGTGCAGTATTGTTTGTACAGATGAACGTGGTACCTTCAGGCGTTTGGAAATTGCTCCCAAGGATGAACCAGACTTGTGGAGGTCTACAATTTATTTCTGAGGTCTTGGCTGATTTCTTTTGATTTTCCCATGATGTCAAGCAAAGAGGCACTGAGTTTGAAGGTAGGCCTTGAAATACATCCACAGGTACACCTCCAATTGACTCAAATGATGTAAATTAGCCTATCAGAAGCTTCTAAAGCCATTACATCATTTTCTGGAATTTTCCAAGCTGTTTAAAGGCACAGTCAACTTAGTGTATTTAAACTTCTGACCCACTGGAAATGTGATACAGTGAATTATAAGTGAAATAATTTGTCTGTAAACAATTGTTGGAAAAATTACTTGTGTCACGCACAAAGTAGATGTCCTAACCGACTTCCCAAAACTATAGTTTGTTAACAAGGAATTTGTGGAGTGGTTGAAAAACTAGTTTTAATTATTCCAATCTAAGTGTATGTAAACTTCCGACTTCAACTCTATATATAATAATATATAATAATAATAAACATAGCTCTGGGACTTGAACATAGCTGTGAGACTTGAACATTGCTGAGAGACTTGAAAATTGCTGAGAGACTTGAACATAGCTGTGAGACTTGAACATTGCTGAGAGACTTGAACATAGCTGTGAGACTTGAACATAGCTGTGAGACTTGAACATAGCAGTGAGACTTGAACATAACTGAGAGACTTGAACATAGCTGTGAGACTTGAACATAGCTGAGAGACTTGAACATAACTGTGAGACTTGAACATAGCAGTGAGACACATAAATGACAAAGTACCTGTCAAGATAAATAAACGTAGTCTAATAAGTCTTAAATGAGTGAAGGCCTTCCTGCCACAGGCCTACACATTATACATCATATATACTGGGTGGTTTGAGCCCTGAATGCTGATTGGCTGAAAGCCATGGTATATCAGACCATATACCACGGGTATGACAAAACATTTAGTTTTACTGCTTTAATTACATTGGTAACCAGTTTATAATAGCAATAAGGCACCTTGGAGGTTTGTGATATATGGCCAATATACCACGGCTAAGGGCTGTGTCCAGGCACTCCGCGTTTCGTTGTGCGTAAGAACAGCCCTTAGCCGTGGTATAATGGACATATACCACACCTCCTCGGGCCTTATTGCTTAAATATAACACTACATGCACGAGTCTCCCTTGTGAACAATGTTAGGTCTCGGATTTCCGAAGCTAGCCTATATGCAAATAATTCATGAACCAACAAAATTAGTCTCAGGCCCAGTCTTTTCTGGTAGCTCTCCATTCCAGATAAACTAGTCATATTTCTAGAACGTTCTGGAACCTCAAAGCACTGATGGGGAAATAGTTTACTCAACATTAAAGCAACCATCCATAGCCTACTAGGTCTTATCACTTAAAACGGGAGACAAGCCAAGAAGCAATCAGAGATGTGTGTATACTGTAGAGAGATTACTTTGCGTGTGTATACCGTAGAGAGATTACTTTGTGTGTGTATAATGTAGAGAGATTACTTTGCGTGTGTATACCGTAGAGAGATTACTTTGTGTGTGTATACTGTAGAGAGATTACTTTGCGTGTGTATACTGTAGAGAGATTACTTTATGTGTGTATAATGTAGAGAGATTACTTTGCGTGTGTATACTGTAGAGAGATTACTTTGTGTGTGTATACTGTAGAGAGATTACTTTATGTGTGTATACTGTAGAGAGATTACTCAGTGTCTTCATTGCCTGTATTTTACTCACCTAATAAAAGATGATGATAGCTTAAGGACATTTTCTCAACACGTTGAGACAGCAGAGAGCGATAAAACTGTAATCAATGGTGTTTAGTCCATGATTGATGGATATTGCTTGGCAAGGTGCTGTATTTCCTGTTCTATAGCTCACAGACACAAAGTGAAAATAGGCTGAAGACAATACATCATTAAGACAACTATGTCAATGCTGCTGTCTGTCTATAACTTTGGGTGGAAGTTGTGCTGTGCTGAGTTTAGGTTTTGATAACTTTTAAAAGGGAGAGTAGAATTAAGTTTGCCCTAGTCCCTGATCTGAGGTCAGTTTTGTGATTTCATCCCTCGAGGATTAGGTTAGGATTTGCGGATGTAAGTTGAACCTAGATCAGTGCCTAAGGGCAGGTTTGATCTAGAGTAAAGGCATGGGGGAAAATGGTGCGACTTTGAACATCTTCGTCATCAACAGCTTCCTCAGTGAGATATCAGGCTGTGAATGTGTTAGGAATAAAAGACCCCATCCTATCACCAACCCCAGTGGCGTACTTACCATTCGGCAGAAGAGGCAATTGCCTCAGGCCTCACACCATCAAGGGGCCTAGTGAGTTGAGCATCATTTAAAAAAATGTTTTTACTAGTAATGATAACAAAAAAATATATAATAATCTCGAGGACCCCCCCCCCCCCCCCCCTCTGCCCCCCCCCCAAACAAATGACCCGCTGTAGAGGCCTGCTCAGCTCATCGCTCTCATTCTGTCTTGCTTCAGCAGGTTGGTTCAGCAGCGGCAATGGGGAGGGAGGGGGGTTTAGAGTCGATGCATCAATCTAAGTTACATAACAAAAAAATCCCCATCAAAATCCATCAGTTTAAGCTGGAGATATCTGGTTAAGATATCTGGAGATATCTGGAGATATCTGGCCTATTATATGCGTCTCAATCCACCACATTCGCCAGTGTCGCGTTTCCGCATCTGCGGTGAAAGGTGGCAGAGCTGGAGTGGTGTTTGTCAGACCATGAGACGTCCCGAAAATTGGTCTTCTCATGAAAACGTCTGCAGCGTCCAAATGGTTTGACCTAGACATACTATTATTATTCCACTGTGTAGAAAGGGAGACTCTCACGAACACAATGGTGTTCTCCATTTTGCTCTACGAAGTTAACCTGTGCAATATTTTTTTTAAACAAATGGAAGTATTAAGGTAGTTTTGTGCCTACCCCAAAAAAGGGGTTAAATATGTGTAAAACAATATACATATATATTTCCAGAGTTTTTTGATTATCTCCTAGATTTAAGTAAGACACTTCAAAACCTTGTTTCTTATTATGTATTTTTTTACTGTCCTTTTTGCCATTTCTGAATGTGTTATTCAATGAGTTTCTATGGGCTTTAGTAGTAAAGGCCAAAATCAATATTTATAAAAAATATTAAAATCATAATAATGTTATACCTAAAGGGGTCCTAAAATTCCAAATCAAATAGCTAAATGATACATCCGTATGACCATCTTAAAACAATTCCATACATCAGTTTAGCACAACCCCCCCCCACCCCCCACCCCCCACCCCCCCACCCCCACCTCCCCAACGTCTTAGACTAAAGAATTAATGAGGCCACATTGTTGACAAAAAAGGCCTTCAAAAAAGTTAATCCATACAGTCAAAAAATTCAGTAAGTTAGACTAAATATTAGCACTTCATATACACTTGGGTAATAACATTCAATCTGTATAATAACACAAAACAAATCATAAGAGAGAGACTGAGAGAGAGAGAAAGAGAGAGAGAGACCGAGAGAGAGAGAGAGAGAGAGAGAGAGAGAGAGAGAGAGAGAGAGACAGAGAAAGAGAGAGACAAAGAGAGAGACCGAGAGAGAGAGAGAAAGCGAGACCGAGAGAGAGCGAGAGAGAGAGAGAGAGAGAGAGAGAGAGAGAGAGAGAGAGAGAGAGAGAGAGAGAGAGAGAGAGAGAAAGAGAGAAAGCGAGAGAGAGAGAGAGAGAGAGAGAGAGAGAGAGAGAGATAAATGTATCGACAAATATTACAACAACAAGCAACACTCAAACATGACTGAGGATAAACGAGGAGAATCAATCTCCAAGAGAAAATGCGACTCCGGGACAGATACAGATGATTTATGCTTTTCACCACTGGGACTGGTAAGTGTGGAAAGCGATCTGTTGAAGTTGATAAATGACAAACTGGGCATTCTAGAGTTGGTCAGTAAGGATGTACAGGAGTTGAAGGCGAGTCTTGAATTGAGTGACAGAAAAGCTGCGATAATGGAGAGAGATACAAAAAAACTAAAAGGGACAGTCACTAGGATGGAAACTGACGTTAAGGAACTTAAAAAGGAGAACAACTTTCTGAGAGAAGCCTTACTAGACATAAAGACTAGATCGACGCGAGAAAATCCAGTACTTACGGGTATCCAAGAAAAAGAAGGAGAGGTTACTGAAAAAATTGTGAAGGACTTCTTCCTTACAGCGCTTCAAATCCCACTCGATGCTGTCGATAATATCCAACTCAAACGTGTACACTGTTTCGGACAAAGAGGACAGAGAAGTGAGCGTCCAATCGTTGCCAAATTTGCTTTCTTTAAGGATAAAGTAATGGTTAAAAGCCTAGGTAAAAGACGTGCTGGCACGAAAATAGGCATGAATGATCAGTTCCCGAGGGAGATTGCAGAACGGTGCAAAGTTCTGTACCCAATCTTCAAGGAAAATATATTGAAAGGGAAGCGTGTTGCTCTCGTAGTCGATAAACTGTACATTGACAAACAAATGTTTGGCTCTTCTGAAAGTTCTAATAGAGGTGTCGAATAATGGAACACCCAATACTAGCCATGGTAGGGATTGTAATAATTAAACACATTTATAGTATTTAAAGTATTTTATAAAGGGATTAGACAGCATTACAAGAAAGGATAACAAGCGAAATAAAACATCTTCAAATATAACTAATTAGAACACAAGTACTCAATCAACATAGTGGAGATAAAAACATAGCAAACAGAAGACATAGAAGGCACAGTATGTGGGTATGTGTGGATGTACTGTGATGGAAGATGTGGTGTGCGTTTTTGTGTTTGGGAAAGCGTGGCGTTAAGTGAGTGAAATGGTTGCATATCCCAGAACCAACGTGTGTCTGTGAGCAGGGGTTGTGAGAGAGAGCTTTCAATTTTGTGCAGATGAGGGATATACATTTGAAAATAAATTAAACATCAAATTTTTTTTTAAATTATCCTATAATGATGGAACGGTCCCCAACCCTATATCCTAGACACCCACCTGAGCAAGCCATACACCAAAGAGAAGTCCCCATCTGTTTTATGGCCCTGCTGTGAGTTGCTTATATGCAGCCAAAACAGAAAGATAAATGCGGTCAGAGACCTACTAGAGCAGCACCGCCCCCTCAAGATTCTGAGCCTGCCTGGCAGGGTTGGTCCTACACTGGCTGCAGTAACCAATGGGGAGTAACCAATGGGGCGGGGGTCAAACTCTGACAATCAGAGAGGAGGCATATATTATTGTGGCCCTGGTGGCACAAAATAATCAAAGGTCTAATTGCACGGAGATGCTTGGGGAAAAATGGTTACAACGGGGGACCAGAGTTTTTGTGTTTCAGGGGATGACGGTGGATCTGATCTCCTAGGACTTGACACAGGTTAATCAAATCTCAAATTTGTGTAAATGTTTGCTCAATCTTGAATGCTTCCTGAAACAGCTGTAACTGTATATGCATTCGTAAATCAGGTCCTTTTTTTGAGTTGGGCTCTTGGATGTAACAACCATTGAGCATCTGAGCTTATGGTTGATTGTGGAGGAAAGGGGTTGAGTGTGTTAGAGTACGTGTGTGTGTGTAACCCACATCTTGTGTAAGGGGGTAAGGATGTTAGGGAGAATATAGGATGAACCACAATAATTGTTTGCTAAAATAATAATTGCTTGAAAAAAATGTAATGTAATACAATGGCAATCCGGGTTATAGGTAACAATCCTTCTCATGAACTGCCGACATTATTACGCATATTAATTGGTAATGACGGAAATTAAGATATGCAAGATATTTGAATGGATATATATTTTTAATAGCTATATGTATACACTACCGTTCAAAGGTTTGGGGTCACTTGTTTTCGAAAGAAAAGCAATTTTTTTGTCCATTAAAATAACATCAAATTGATCAGAAATACAGTGTAGGCATTGTTAATGTTGTAAATATCTTTGTGCTAGCTACCCAACGTTTAATCATTGCTGCGTTATGAAAGGTAAGCTTGGCTTCTTATATGGTGTTGAGTAAAGCTTAAACCATGTATTTAGATTGTAGGTAGGTATTGTAGTTAGGTATTATAGGTAGTTTACTCAGGTAGTTATTGTAGGTTATTGTAGGTAATTATTGTAGGTAAGTATTGTATTCGGCGGACCCCGGCGAAGCACGAGGCTAGCTTACCCACTACTTGGACCAACAAAGCTAGCTAGCTAGCTAGCGGGTAGCTACTGGTAACTTTTAGCAACTGTGGTTAGTTGTTTCCAATGTTATTTCATGCTTAAGAGTACCTGTGATTGAGCCAGCTAGCTGCCACCATTCAGCTGTTTTTCTAACCTCATTATCCGAGGCATTAACGTTAGGTGGTTGGTAGCTGCTGTACTTAATTACAGCTACTGATAACAGTCTGCTGTAGTTTACAACAATTCTAATTTCTAAAGTGGAAGTTGGGAGAGTTTTATTCGGGTGGTTCAGTGAAACAATTATAGTTTCTGAGGTGGAAGTTGGGAGAGTTATATTTTTTTTTGGTGAGGGAGGCCTGCTCTCTCCTTTCCCAGATGTTTAGTTCATTTCATTCCGATCTCCTCTGCATTATTGTAGCCATCTGCTGCAGCCTGTCAACTATGCCTCTGCCTATCCCTGTTCTCTCCTCTCCGCACAGGCTACACAAACGCCTCACACCGCGTGGCTGCTGCCTCTCTAACCTGGTGGTCCCTGCACGCACCACACACCTGGAGTTCCAGGTCTCAGGCAGCCTCTGGAACTGCCGTTCTGCCGCCAACAAGGCTGACTTCATCCCAGCCTATGCTACCCTCCAGTCCCTCGACTTCCTGGCGCTGACGGAAACATGGATTACCACTGAAAACACTGCTACTCCTACTGCTCTCTCCTCGTCTGACCATGTGTTCTCGCATACCCCGAGAGCATCTGGTCAGAGGGGTGGTGGCACAGGAATCCTCATCTCTCCCAAGTGGTCATTCTCAATTTTTCCCCTAACCCATCTGTCTATCTCCTCATTTGAATTCCACGCTGTCACAGTCACTAGCCCATTTAAGCTTAATATCCTTGTCATCTATCGCCCTCCAGGTTCCCTTGGAGAGTTCATCAATGAGCTTGACGCCTTGATAAGTTCCTTTCCTGAGGATGGCTCACCCTTCACAGTTTTGGGGGATTTCAACCTCCCTACGTCTACATTTGACTCATTTCTCTCTGCCTCCTTCTTTCCACTCCTCTCCTCTTTTGACCTCACCCTCTCACCGTCCCCCCCTACTCACAAGGCAGGCAATACGCTTGACTTCATCTTTACTAGATGTTGCTCTTCTACTAATCTCACTGCAACTCCCCTCCATGTCTCCGACCACTACTTTGTATCCTTTTCTCTCTCGCTCTCCTCCAACACTACTCACTCTGCCCCTACACAGATGGTAACGCGCCGCCGCAACCTTCGCTCTCTCTCTCCCACTACTCTCTCCTCTTCCATCCTATCATCTCTTCCCTCTGCTCAATCCTTCTCCCTCCAATCTCCTGATTCTGCCTCCTCAACCCTCCTCTCCTCCCTTTCTGCATCCTTTGACTCCCTGTGTCCCCTATCCTCCCGGCCGGCTCGGTCCTCCCCTCCAGCTCCGTGGCTTGATGACTCATTGCGAGCTCACAGAACAGAGCTCCGGGCAGCGGAGCGGAAATGGAAGAAAACTAAACTCCCTGCCGACCTGGCATCTTTTCAATTCCAAGCATCTGCCTCTAACCCTAGGAAGCTCTTTGCCACATTCTCCTCACTGCTGAATCCTCCCCCCCACCCCCCCCCCCCCCTCCTCCCTCTCTGTGGATGACTTCGTCAACCACTTTGAAAAGAAGGTTGACGACATCCGATCCTCGTTTGTTAAGTCTAATGACACTGCTGGTCCTGCTCACACTGCCCTACCCTATGCTTTGACTTCTTTCTCCCCTCTCTCTCCAGATAAAATCTTGCGACTAGTGACTGCAGGCCGCCCAACAACCTGCCCGCTTGACCCCATCCCCTCCTCTCTTCTCCAGACCATCTCCGGTGACCTTCTCCCCTACCTCACCTCGCTGATCAACTCATCCATAGAGGCTCAGAGTAAGTTAGCGGAAAAAGAAAAAGAAATGGAGGAACTTATTCAAGAAAGATCAAGTGTAATATATTATAAAAAATAAAGCAAACTGGATGGAATATGGGGAAAAATACACCAAATTATTGTTTAATCTTCAACATAGAAATGCTACTAAAATGAATGTACTGAAACTGGTTACAAATGATGGAGTCACCCATGATTCACCAAATAATATTTTGACGGAGGAAGCAAAGTACTTTAAGCATATGTTTTCGTTTCAGTCACCTCCATCTCCTCTAACTGAAGCTAATTGTAGGGATTTTTTTCTATTGATAATGTAAAATTAACAGCCATACAGAAAGACTCATGTGAAGGTAAAATTACAGAGGAGGAACTTCTGGATGCAATTATCAAATCAAATTGTATTTGTCACATACATGTGTTTAGCAGATGTTATAGCGGGTGTAGCGAAATGCTTGTACTTCTAGCTCCGACAGTGAAGTAATATCTAACAATTACACAACATATGCCCAATATACACAAAAAAGTAAGGAATGGATTTAAGAATATATACATATATGGACAAGCAATGACAGAGCGGCATGGACTAAGATACAGAATAATATTATAGAATAGAATGCAGTATATACATATGAGATGAGTAGTGCAAGATATGTGAACATTAATAAAGTGACTAGTGTTCCCCAGTGTTGAGGATCAGTGAAGTGGAGATGTTGTTTCCTACCTTCACCACCTGGGGGCGGCCCGTCAGGAATTAAAGACTTTAAGTCCGGGAAAAATCCTGGGATGGATGGCATACCAGTCGAGGTATACCAAACCTTTTTTGACATACTCAGAGGACTGTTATTAGCATGTTTTAACCACACCTATGTAAATGGTAGATTATCAGACACCCAAGAAGAAAGTCTGATTTCATTATTACTGAAACAGGATACAAGTGGGAAATGTAAAGATCCAGTCCATTAAAAAAATTGGAGGCCCCTTACACTTCAGCGTTGTGATGCAAAAATTCTAGAAAAATGTATAGCGCATAGAATTAAAAAGGTATTGTCGGACATTATTCATTCTAATCTGACAGATTTTTTACATGGACGATAAATTGGAGATTATATAAGGCAAGTACTGGAAACAATAGAACACCATGAAAAATCTGGGAAAACAGGCCTGCTATTTATAGCAGACTTTGAAAAGGCATTTGATAAAGTATGACTAGAGTTGATATATAAATGCCTGGACCATTTCAATTTTGAAGAATCTCTTATAAAATGGGTTAAAATCATGTATATGAACCCTAGGTGTAAAATAGTAAATAATGGCTATTTTTCCTAAAGTTTTAAACTGTCAAGAGGAGTAAAACAAGGTTGTCCACTATCGGTATATCTATTTATTATGGACATCGAAATGTTAGCTATTAAAATCAGATCCAACAATAATATCAATGGATTAGAAATCCAGGGCTTAAAAACGAAGGTGTCATTGTACGCTGATGATTCATGTTTTTTTTTAAATCCACAACTTGAATCCCTCCACAGCTTAATAGAGTATCTAGATACATTTTCTAACCTCTCTGGATTACAACCAAATTATGATAGATGTACTATATTATGTGTTGGATCACTAAAACATTTAAATTTTACATTACCATGTAGTTTACCAATAAAATGGTCTGATGGTGATGTGGATATACTCGGAATACATATCTCAAATGAAATAAATGATCTCACTCATTTACATTTTACATTTACGTCATTTAACAGACGCTCTTATCCAGAGCTCTTATCCAGAGCGACTTACAAATTGGTGCATTCACCTTATAGCCAGTGGGATAACCACTTTACAATATGTATTATTATTATTATTTTTGGGGGGGGTGGGTAAGGGGGGGTAGAAGGATTACTTTATCCTATCCCAGGTATTCCTTGAAGAGGTGGGGTTTCAAGTGTCTCCGGAAGGTGGTGAGTGACTCCGCTGTCCTGGCGTCGTGAGGGAGCTTGTTCCACCATTGGGGTGCCAGAGCAGCGAACAGTTTTGACTGGGCTGAGCGGGAACTGTGCTTCCGCAGAGGTAGGGGGGCCAGCAGGCCAGAGGTGGATGAACGCAATGCCCTCGTTTGGGTGTAGGGACTGATCAGAGCCTGAAGGTACGGAGGTGCCGTTCCCCTCACAGCTCCGTAGGCAAGCACCATGGTCTTGTAGCAGATGCGAGCTTCAACTGGAAGCCAGTGGAGTGTGCGGAGGAGCGGGGTGACGTGAGAGAACTTGGGAAGGTTGAACACCAGATGGGCTGCGGCATTCTGGATGAGTTGTATGGGTTTAATGGCACAGGCAGGGAGCCCAGCCAACAGCGAGTTGCAGTAATCCAGACGGGAGATGACAAGTGCCTGGATTAGGACCTGTGCCGCTTCCTGTGTAAGGCAGGGTCGTACTCTCCGAATGTTGTAGAGCATGAACCTACAGGATCGGGTCACCACCTTGATGTTAGCGGAGAACGACAGGGTGTTGTCCAGGGTCACGCCAAGGCTCTTCGCACTCTGGGAGGAGGACACAACGGAGTTGTCAACCGTGATGGTGAGATCATGGAACGGGCAGTCCTTCCCCGGGAGGAAGAGCAGCTCCATCTTGCCGAGGTTCAGCTTGAGGTGGTGATCCGTCATCCACACTGATATGTCTGCCAGACATGCAGAGATGCGATTCGCCACCTGGTTATCAGAAGGGGAAGGATAAAATTAGTTGTTTGTTGTTAGCAATGATAGGAGAGGCCATGTGAGGATATGACAGAGCCAAGTGACTTGGTGTATAGCGAGAATAGGAGAGGGCCTAGAACTGAGCCCTGGGGGACACCAGTGGTGAGAGCACGTGGTGCGGAGACAGATTCTCGCCACACCACTTGGTATGAGCGACCGGTCAGGTAGGACGCAATCCAAGAGTGAGCCGCGCCGGAGATGCCCAGCTCGGAGAGGGTGGAGAGGAGGATCTGATGGATCCCATTTTATTTGGAACGGCAAGCCAGACAAAGTTAAACGGGCCTATTTATACAATGAATATGTATTCGGAGGACAGAAATTATTAAATATTAAAGCATTAGACCTATCACTAAAAGCTTCAGTCATACAAAAGTTATACTTAAATCTGAACTGGTTCTCTAGCAAATTAGTAAGATTGTCTCACCCTATGTTCAAGAATGGCCTTTTTCCCTTTATTCAGATTACAACCTCTTACTTTCAGTTATTTGAAAATGAATAATCTCCCAAATATCACTTTTTCTAAAACAAGCCATAGAAAGTTGGTTTCAATTTCAATTTAATCCTCCAGAAACGACAGAACAAATAATGCAAAAAATATTGTGGTTAAACTCAAATATACCAATTGATTAAAAAAAAACATTATATTTTGAAGAAAAAAAAAAAAAAGGTATAATCTTCGTAAGTGATATCATCGGTAGGACTGGTGGAGTTATGTCGCACATGCAGCTAACAAAAACATATGGAAATGTCTGCTCTACCCAAAATTACAACCAAATAATTGCAACATTACTGCAAAAATGGAAGGGGGGGGGGGGGGGGGGGGGGGAGTAAGGAACTTGTCTGTTGGCCCTGCATTAAAGAACATAATTGGTTAAGAAAAACTGTGATAAATAAAAAAGTATACCAGTTTCATTTAAGGACCAAAGGATAGACAGCCGTCCGATATAGATTGCAAAATAGTTGGGAAGAGATTTTTGACATACCGATTCCATGGCATAGTGTTTATGAACTGATACGCAAAACGATACCGGATTCAAAATTTAAAAAATTTAAATTTAAATTATTATACAAAATTCTTGCTACCAATAGAATGTTATTTATATGGGGGATACAATCTTCCCAGCTCTGCAGATTTTGCTGCGAAGAGACAGAATCATTAGATCATGTGTTTTGGTACTGTCCATTTGTAGATTGTGTTTGGTCACAGGTCTAGGAATGGCTAAAGGATTGCAATATTTGCATGGAGCTGACCCTGCAGATAGCACTACTGGGTGATCTGAAAAGTCATAGTCAATCGATCAATAATATAATAATACTTTTAGCAAAGATGTTTATTTTCAATTTACAATCTGTAGAAACAAAAGAGAATAGAAGAGTTCAGATCTTTTGTGAAACATCACAGTATAGTTGAAAAATATATGGCAAATAAAATCTGATGTGGATGGTGTTAAGAGATAGATGGGGGGTGTTGAATGGAGTTGAAGGATGGGACTAATATCAACTAACAACAACTAATAACAACAAGATAACTAATGTAAAGCATACTGTGTGTCACGATCGTTGAACGGAGTGGACCAAGGCGCAGCGTGATGAGCGAACATACTTTATTATCTTTAGTGATAACAAGAACAAAACAATAAACGAACAACGTGACGTCCTAGGTTAAACAACCAACACGGAACAAACCAAAAGGAACAAGATCCCACAACACCTGTGGGAACACAGCCTGTCTAAATATGGCTCCCAATCAGAGACAACCAGCAATAGCTGACACTCGTTGCCTCTGATTGGGAACCACTCTGGCCAACATAGAAATACCATACTAGACTGTGAACATAGAACAACAACACATATAATCTACACACCCTGGCTCAACATATAGAGTCCCCAGAGCCAGGGTGTGACACTGTGTCCGTAATAAGTATATGGTTGAGAGCTTTTGTGAAAGAGCACAGTTAGAAAGATATGGCATATAGAAGCAAACCGGATGGACATCATGAAAATGATCGGAGAGGTTGAGGCTAGAGGAAGTTCAGGAGTAAAAACAAATAGTAAAATGTATATAGTATGTATAAGCTGGAAGTAGAGGCCTAAGCGTTGTTGTTCACTAGTTTACTCCATTTAGGGAAGGGTATTTGGTAGCATTGCCTTTAAATTGTTTAACTTGGGTCAAATGTTTCAGGTAGCCTTCCACAAGCTTCCCACAATAAGTTGGGTGAATTCTGGACCATTCCTCCTGACAGAGCTGGTGTAACTAATTGTTCTTCTTCATGATGCCATCTATTTTGTGAAGTGCACCAGTCCCTCCTACAGCAAACATTTTCTAAGGTCTTGGCTGATTTCTTTTGATTTTCCCATGATGTCAAGCAAAGAGGCACTGAGTTTGAAGGTAGGCCTTGAAATACATCCACAGGTACACCTCCAATTGACTCAAATGATGTCAATTAGCCTATCAGAAGCTTCTAAAGCCATGACATCATTTTCTAGAATTTTTCAAGCTGTTTAAAGGCACAGTCAACTTAGTGTATGTAAACTTCTGACCCACTGGAATTGTGATACAGTGAATTATAAGTTAAATAATCTGTCTGTAAACAATTGTTGGAAAAATTACCTGTGTCATGCACAAAGTAGATGTCCCTAACCAACTTGCCAAAACTGTAGTTTGTTAACAAGAAATGTGTGGAGTGGTTGAAAAACGAGTGTTAAAGACTCCAACCTACGTGTATGTAAACCTCCGACTTCAACTGTATTATGGCAAGAACAGCTCAAATAAGCAAAGAGAAACAACAGTCCATCATCACTTTAATTGTTGGAAAAATGACTTGAAAAATGATTGCTCTCTATCCAATATATTAGACAGTGACACAGACATTGGCTTAGCTTAGCTTTGCTCCAACTGTTTACATAAGACAACAAGTCACACATTTTGTTACTTGAAAAATACTGGACCAAACACCTTAGTAAGATGTTCGATTGCGCAACTAACACATGCTTGACAAAAAATGACCAAATTAATTACGGATTTCTTAGATTCATCCTGGGGATTTTGAGGAAGTGAAATAGGCTTCTGCGTCTACAGTGTCTCATGGGGGACAAACATCATTAACCAAACGCGGAATCGGTCAGGAAACACACCTCCAAGACTGAAATCTTGTTTTTCTAATTGGCAACAGAAAAACACACGTGCCAATCAGCGTTTTCAGTGGCTCTTTAATGTTTTAACCAACCCTATCCAAAAACCTTCAACCTTACCTTTATAAATTTGACGTTTGGAGCAACTTCAAAATGTGACGTTCGGAGAAACGTGGATGAATGTCTAATTCTGCAGTGACAGCGAGAGCTTGTTGGCCTGGCAACAGGTACAGACTTTAACACATCCACCCCCGTCTGACGGTGGGGATGATTTCCTGTCTTTCACCCATTCCCACCTGTCTCACTCTCTCTCTCTCTCTCTCTCTCTCTCCTCCCACGCAGACATATCCAGTTCCAGACCCCTTCCCATCATCATCACCACCACCACCAGTGCAAGTGTGAAAACATGGTGCTGCTACCAGCTGACAACCAGGGGGGTGAGAAGACGTTAGACAACGCTCCCCTTGCAGCCAGAACTCACAGGAAAAAGACAAGAGGCACAACTGTAGCTTGTATCAAAAGCAGTCATTTTAATATATTTGTTACAAAACATTAAATCTTTATGAAAATGCCTAAAAATTGTATCAGACACTGCAATTCATATTCTGTCAGCACAGTTTACATCTCTTCAGAAGCTTCTGTTTTGCATTTGGGCTTCACATAATGCTTAAATCTATGCAATTCATCCCACAGAAAATGTCCAAATTAAAATCAATACATCTGGCTGCTACAAAACATTAGTGATTGTCTGATGAGCCCCCCCCCTCCTCCTCTTTTCCTCCTGTCTTCAAATTGTTAACCGGAGACGCAGAGGACAGCTGCATACCAACTAGCAGCCTATTCCCTATACAGTGCACAGCTTATGGGCCCTATGTGCCCTGGTCAGAAGTAGTACACTATAAAGGGAATAGGATGCCAGTTGGGACGCTGATTAAGCCTCACAGTGGGGACAGAGAGTGAACTGTGTTTAATACAGTTACGCACGGTATCCGTACTGACATTGTTCGAACTAATAATGTAGGAGAGGTAGGGAGCAAATGCTGGCAATTTCTCTCCATCTCCCTCACACACACGCTTCCCTCAAAGCCAGATCTCACAGCATTATCATACTTGGAAGTTGAACTGAGGTGAGCAAGCCAACATTTGTTGCAAAAGCTTTGCACATTTGAGGGGAAAGTACATGCAAGCACATGCAAATGCATTTAATATTAGCATTTCATATCCTCAAGGCAACATAGGCTGGGTTATGCCAGGGTTTGTCTGTCATACGTGTATGTGTGTGTGAGACAGGAGGAGCAGGTGGAAATACAGAAGGTAAGGAGGGAGTCGTGGGGGAGTAGGAGAGGCAGGAGAGTGTCAGGGGGGAGTAAGGGGGCAGAGAGGTAGGAGGGGGGAGTAGGAGAGGGAGGAGGGGGGAGTAGGAGAGGTAGGAGGGGGGAGTAGGAGAGGTAGGAGGGGGGAGTAGGAGAGGTAGGAGGGGGGGAGTAGGAGAGGTAGGAGGGGGGGAGTAGGAGAGGGAGGAGGGGGGATTAGGAGAGGTAGGAGGGGGGAGTAGGAGAGGGAGGAGGGGGGAGTAGGAGAGGTAGGAGGGGGGAGTAGGAGAGGGAGGAGGGGGGGAGTAGGAGAGGGAGGAGGGGGGAGTAGGAGAGGGAGGAGGGGGGAGTAGGAGAGGTAGGAGGGGGGAGTAGGAGAGGGAGGAGGGGGGGAGTAGGAGAGGGAGGAGGGTGGGTTAGGAGAGGTAGGAGGGGGGAGTAGGAGAGGGAGGAGGGGGGAGTAGGAGAGGGAGGAGGGGGGGAGTAGGAGAGGTAGGAGGGGGGAGTAGGAGAGGGAGGAGGGGGGAGTAGGAGAGGGAGGAGGGGGGAGTAGGAGAGGTAGGAGGGGGGAGTAGGAGAGGGAGGAGGGGGGGAGTAGGAGAGGGAGGAGGGGGGGAGTAGGAGAGGTAGGAGGGGGGAGTAGGAGAGGTAGGAGGGGGGGAGTAGGAGAGGTAGGAGGGGGGAGTAGGAGAGGGAGGAGGGGGGGGAGTAGGAGAGGTAGGAGGGTGTCAGGGGGAATAGGAGAGGCAGGAGCGTGTGTGTGTGTGTGTGTGTGTGTGTGTGTGTGTGTGTGTGTGTGTGTGTGATATTCAGTGTGTGAACGACGTGACGAGCAGCAGAGGACTCGAGCAGAACAGATACAGATTCAATCTCAAAGAAAGGATAAGACAAGCAATTAAAGGGAAATTAAAAGCAATTTCACAGCTGGTTACAGCCTGGATGGTCATTTTCGTAGCACATTTCCATAACAATGAAGTTTCACTTCCTAGAAACCGTAACGTGTCTTGGAAACTGTTCACATTAGAAACCAATATAAAAGTGCTCAGTATCAAAGGTGCTAGCAGTGAATAAGCAGTACAGTATCAAAACTCCACAGTAGAACATACAGACATCACAAGCATAGCTTCACAGTTAGTGTCATAGCTTCACAGTTAGCGTCATAGCTTCACAGTTAGCGTCATAGCTTCACAGTTAGCGTCATAGCTTCACAGTTAGTGTCATAGCTTCACAGTTAGCGTCATAGCTTCACAGTTAGCGTCATAGCTTCACAGTTAGTGTCATAGCTTCACAGTTAGCGTCATAGCTTCACAGTTAGCGTCATAGCTTCACAGTTAGCGTCATAGCTTCACAGTTAGCGTCATAGCTTCACAGTTAGTGTCATAGCTTCACAGTTAGCGTCATAGCTTCACAGTTAGCGTCATAGCTTCACAGTTAGCGTCATAGCTTCACAGTTAGTGTCATAATCCACATTCCAGAATCTTCTCCCCTCATTCAGATGCTGATCCAGAGCCTCACAGTTTGGCTAGCCTGTAGCTAGAATCACTCCTCCTCTTCTCTCTCCCCTGTAGGCTACATCTGCTCTCTGGTCCTCTTGGCAGCCTGCCCTCCTTCAGGACTGCTCTCCCCCAGTATTGGTGCCCTCTACTGGGTCAGTCCTTCACTGTGGAGCCTGATGGAGATCCAGAGCTCTGTCATGTAGAACCCTGCTGCTCCTGCACCACCTCACTGCAGAGGGGAACACAGAGAACACAACCAAACAATCATGTTAGCATTCATTCTTACGAGAACCAATGTACATTTATATATCCAACACGTTTTGAGGTAGGAGAACAAGATCCAAATCTACATTGATATATTCAATATGCTTTGCAGAATGAGAACCAGAACCAATCTAATTGTATATTTTCAACATTCCCTCCACTCAAGTATTAGACTATTAGCTAAATAAATGAGCATTGGATCAGGGCTGGAAGGAAAGCCTTTATCTCTCCAGGAGGATGGTTGGTCACTCCTTCCCTACTTTAACAACAGCCATATGAAGCTGAAGTACAGATAATTTAAATCACCAACCCCAGTTAAGAAAAACTAGCTTCTCAACATAGTTCTGATGTTATCATCACTTGTCATTTTTTGAACTAGCAGATGTTTCCTTCCCTTCCTGCAGGTTCCATTTCACAACCCTCAAGGGCTCCATGGTTACTGACCTGTCACAACCCCCCAGGGCTCCATGGTTACTGACCTGTCACAACCCCCCAGGGCTCCATGGTTACTGTCCTGTCACAACCCCCCAGGGCTCCATGGTTACTGACCTGTCACAACCCCCCAGGGCTCCATGGTTACTGACCTGTCACAACCCCCCAGGGCTCCATGGTTACTCTCCTGTCACAACCTCACAACTCTGGAATCTGTACATTCTCATTAGTCATGTCCCCTAGGTAATGGCTGACACCAAATGAGCATCCTCACTGACTGGGACTGGCTCCTGGAGAACAACTATTGGGGGAAGAGTCTATGTCAAAGCAGGCCTGCGTCCCAAATGGCCCCGTTTTCCCTTTATATTGCATTATATAGGGAAAAGGGTGGGACGCATATCAAGCCTTGTTATCAGTGCAGCATGATCCTTGCCTCTCCAGGGTGGCTTGCTATGATCTGTATCAAAAGCCCCAACGATAGTATAATGGTAACATGCTAACTTGGCTGTGACAGCTTGGAACCTAACCTCCACAAGAGCCTTCTAAAAGAGAGACTTAGAGGTTCTCGCCAGTGTATATGCTTCTGGCCAGTGTATATGGTTCTGGCCAGTGTATATGGTTCTGGCCAGTGTATATGCTTCTGGCCAGTGTATATGGTTCTGGCCAGTGTATATGCTTCTGGCCAATGTATATGGTTCTGGCCAGTGTATATGGTTCTGGCCAGTGTATATGCTTCTGGCCAGTGTATATGGTTCTGGCCAGTGTATATGGTTCTGGCCAGTGTATATGCTTCTGGCCAATGTATATGGTTCTGGCCAGTGTATATGGTTCTGGCCAATGTATATGCTTCTGGCCAGTGTATATGCTTCTGGCCAATGTATATGGTTCTGGCCAATGTATATGGTTCTGGCCAGTGTATATGGTTCTGGCCAATGTATAATAGTGTAATCAAATAGTGTAATCAAATCAAATCAAATTGTATTTGTCACATGCGCAAAATACAACAGGTGTAGACCTTACAGTGAAATGCTTACTTACAAGCCCTTAAACAACAATGCAGTTTTAAGAAAGAATACCCAAAAAATATATATATATATAATAACAACAACAATAGTAAAATAAGAATAGCGAGGCTATATACAGGAGGCACCGGCACAGGGTCAAAGTGTGGGGGGGGCACAGGTTAGTCCAGGTAATTGAGGTAATATGTACATGTAGGTAGAGTTATTAAAGTGACTATGATTAGATAATAAACAGAGAGTAGCAGCAGTGTAAAAGAGGAGGCGGGGGGGGGGGGGGGGGGTCAATGCAAATAGTCTGGGTAGGCATTTGATTAGATGTTCAGGAGACTTATGGCTTGGGGGTAGAAGCTGTTTAGAGGCCTCTTGGACCTAGACTTGGCGCTCCGGTAACGCTTTCCGTGCGGTAGCAGAGAGAACAGTCTATGACTAGGGTGGCTGGAGTCTTTGAAAATTTTTAGGGCCTTCCTCTGACACCGCCTGGTATAGAGGTCCTGGATGGCAGGAAGCTTTGCCCCAGTGATGTACTGGGCTGTACGCACTACCCTCTGTAGGCCGAGCAGTTGGAGGCAGAGCAGTTGCCATACCAGGCAGTGATGCAACCAGTCAAGATGCTCTCGATGGTGCAGCTGTAGAACCTTTTGAGGATCTGAGGACCCATGCCAAATCTTTTCAGTCTCCTGAGGGGGAATACGTTTTGTCGTGCCCTCTTCACGACTTTCTTGGTGTGCTTGGACCATGTTAGTTTGTTGGTGATGTGGACACCAAGGAACTTGAAGCTCTCAACCTGCTCCATTACAGCCCTGTCGATGAGAATGGGGGCGTGCTCGGTCCTCTTCTTTTTCCTGTAGTCCACAATCATCTCCTTTGTCTTGATCACGTTGAGGGAGAGGTTGTTGTCCTGGCACCACACGGCCAGGTCGCTGACCTCCTCCCTATAGGCTGTCTCGTCGTTGTCGGTGATCAGGCCTACCACTGTTGTGTCATCGGCAAACTTAATGATGGTGTTGGAGTCGTGCCTGGCCATGCAGTCATGAGTGAACAGGGAGTACAGCTGGGGACTGAGCACGCACCCCTGAGGGGCCCCCGTGTTGAGGATCAGCGTGGCAGATGTGTTGTTACCTACTCTTACCACCTGGGGGCGGCCTGTCAGGAAGTCCAGGATCCAGTTGCAGAGGGAGGTGTTTATTCCCAGGGTCCTTAGCTTGGTGATGAGCTCTGAGAGTAAATAGATTTTCGAATCTGAGAGTAAATAGATCCGAATATATTGATTAAAGTCACCTTGTCCTAAAGAGATTTACACTGTTATCAAAACGTCACACCAGGGTATGCCTACACGGAACACAGCCCTTATTTTAAGTGTTTCTAAAATCCCCTATGGGGAAAAATGAATGGTGGAAAAACCATCGGAACCATTTCCCTGTTTGACCGCTAGGTTTTATGGGTATTATGACTCATACAGTGGTATTCTATTAAGATGCATCCAAATGCAAAAAAAACCTGATATCTCTAGCTTAAACTGACAGATTCTAATGGGGATGTTTTTATTATGTTACTTAAATTGACGCACCGAAGAGCTCTGCTAAATATAGAATCACATGATTTATCCGTCTCTATGTTCTGGTTTTAATGTCTATGCATGTGACCGCCGATAACTTCAGAACAATGTTGACTACAAATACAAAGTTGCCAATGTCTTTGCAAGCGACGTATAAAAAATATGCTTCAAATGAAAAACCGAGATGACTGCATTAAAATATAAACAGTAGTCTACAGTAGCCTAATTCAGTCATATTGAAATACATTTCATGTTCAATAATATGCCATTTAGCAGACGCTTTTATCCAAAGCGACTTACAGTCATGTGTGCATAAATTTTTACGTATGGGTGGTCCCGGGGATCGAACCCACTACCCTGGTGTTACAAGCGCCGTGCTCTACCAATCGAGCTGCAGAGGACCACAATCAATTGAGTTCTATTTTGCTACCGTCTGAAATTTGTCTCAATATATTTAATGATGTGTAACGTGTGCACGATGATGAGATTTAAATCTGTGATTTATTATTCATTAGCATTAGGATAAGCCACCTCAATATCTGTAGCTGCAGGTGGTAATATCTCTCTAGGAGCTGATTGTGAAATAACTATAATGTTAAGGAAAAGATTTGAATGGAGAACGCTGATCCGAGAGCAGCGCTCCCTTTCTTTTCGATCCTATCAGTATCGACACATGCTCCAACGACGCACTTAGTGACCGTTCTGTCAGCCATTGCAGGAAAGATGCATCGTTAAAACACTCGTAAGGCTAAGTTCCATCGATATCGAGAAACCGGACACTGGCAAACTAGGTTGCCAAAACCCCTTAGCGAAACAAACGCCTACCTGAGGTGCGTAAGGTCTCATCTCTCCAGTAAGACGACCTCTGATTGGTCATCTCTCCAGTAAGCCGACCTCTGATTGGTCATCTCTCCAGTAAGCCACCCTCTGATTGGTCCATGACTGACTAACAGTTGGACCTGAGGGAAGAGACACACTAAATCCATAACCGATGGAAAAACACTAGTGGACAGTTCAGTTAAAACCATGCAAAATCGACAGAGTAGTTGTAGTCATGCAACTCAAGCTTTTGTCCATTACTTTCTACATAATGTGTAAAACGTGTTACATTATATGCAATGTTTACACACAAATATTGCAAAGAAAAAGTAGCAGCGCCTCAACTGGTTCAGAAGATATTGATAAAGATTCGACTTTGCAGATTTTCATTTTAGCAAGAGTTGCATTAATAACGCTATTGATATTTTGTTAGTACACATACAAGTTATTTTAGTAAATCTACAACTGCAATAATATTGGAAGTTACTTTTTCTTTACTTTTGATTTGTCTTTTTTTGACATGACTAGAATTCTTCTTTTACTAAATTGAACGCATTTACCAGCAGCTTAATTCAATGTATAAACACACTATCAAATGACACATTTAGGGTTAGGGTTACCTTTATAGTGGAGCGATTACGGTTAAAAATCATCCTCTCCATTGCACTGCCATTACTCTCTTTACTAAAAGTAGCCACCGCGTCGGCCTCTACACACGACATGAACATCGGGTCAAACCCTGAAACCTAAGACTTAAATGGTTGGAGTTCAGTTAAATTTTACTAACAAGAGTCTAGCAATGCATTTCTCATTACCGTCTACGACCACAGGTAAGATGGATTGAAAAAGTCTTTATACATACCCAGGCATTCAATGCTTTAGAGCGCTAAACACATTAGGAAGCTATCCAGGTTATTTTAGAGGTCTTACCTCTGGGCTCCTTTTTAAAAGTATAGAAAGAGAGAGAAAGAATAAGTCGTACTGCTTTTTAAATAATAAATCAAGACATCATTTAGGTTAACGTCTTCAGACTACAATACAATTCATTTAAATTTTAAAAAAATGTGTTTTTGAAGAGAAATACAAATTAAAAACACCTCTAACTATTAAAATGTTATTTAAAAAATATTCAAGAAATAAAACCAAGTTACGGAAGTTTCATAGAAAAACAAACTAGTCTTTATTGACAAACTGCTGCAAAACATCTTTTGGACAGATGTAGTAGTTACCTATTTAGGCAAGCCTTACACATGGAGCATAATGCATTTTAATGTAGAGGGTACATACAGTGCCTTGCAAAAGTATTCATCCCCCTTGGTGTTTTTCCTATTTTGTTGCATTACAACCTGTAATTTAAATTGACTTTTATTTGGATTTCATGTAATGGACATACACAAAATAGTCAAAATTGGTGGTGAAATGAAAAAAAATTACTTGTTTCAAAAGATTCTACAAAATAAGTAACGGATAAGTGGTGCGTGCATATGTATTCACCCCCTTTGCTATGAAGCCCCTAAATAAGATCTGGTGCAAACAATTACCTTCAGAAGTCACATAATTGGTTAAATAAAGTCCACCTGTGTGCAATCTAAGTGTCACATGATCTGTCACATGTATTCAGTGTATATACACCTGTTCTGAAAGGCCCCAGAGTCTGCAACACCACTAAGCAAGGGGCACCACCAAGCCAGTGGCACCATGAAGAACAAGGAGCTCTCCAAACAAGTCAGGGACAAATCAGGGTTGGGTTATAAAACAATATCAGAAACTTTTAACATCCCACTGAGCACCATTAAATCCATTATAAAAAAATGGAGAGAATATGGCACCACAACAAACCTGACAAGAGAGTGCCGCCCACCAAAACTCACGGACCAGGAAAGGAGGGCATTAATCAGAGAGGCAACAAAGAGACCAAAGATAACCCTGAAGGAGCTGCAAAGCTCCACAGCGGAGATTGGAGTATCTGTCCATAGGACCACTTTAAGCCGTACACTCCACAGAGCTGGGCTTTACGGAAGAAAAAAACCATTGCTTAAAGAAAAAAATAAGCAAACACATTTGGTGTTCGCCAAAAGGCATGTGGGATACTCCCCAAACATATGGAAGAAGGTACTCTGGTCAGATGAGACTAAAATTGAGCTTTCTGGCCATCAAGGAAAACGCTTTGTCTGGCGCAAACCCAACACCTCTCATCACCCAGAGAACACCATCCCCACAGTGAAGCATGGTGGCGGCAGCATCATGCTGTGGGGATGTTTTTCATCGGCAGGGACTGGGAAACTGGTCAGAATTGAAGGAATGATGGATGGCGCTAAATACAGGGAAATTCTTGAGGGAAACCTGTTTCAGTCTTCCAGAGATTTGAGACTGGGCCAGAGGTTCACCTTCCAGCAGGACAATGACCCTAAGCATACTGCTAAAGCAACACTTGAGTGGTTTAAAGGGAAACATTTAAATGTATTGGAATGGTCTAGTCAAAGCCCAGACCTCAATCCAATTGAGAATATGTGGCCCTCTGTAGCTCAGTTGGTAGAGCATGGCGTTTGCAACGCCAGGGTTGTGGGTTCGATTCCCACGGGGGGCCAGTATGAAAATGTATGCATTCACTAACTGTAAGTCGCTCTGGATGAGAGTGTCTGCTAAATGACTAAAATGTAATGTATGACTTAAAAGATCGCTCAAGTTTTCTGTTTTTTTGTCTTATTTCTTGTTTGTTTCACAATAAAAAATATTTTGCATCTTCAAAGTGGTAGGCATGTTGTGTAAATCAACTGATACAAACCCCCCCAAAAAATCCATTTTAATTCCAGGTTGTAAGGCAACAAAATAGGAAATATGCCAAGGGGGGGGTGAATACTTTCGCAAGCCACTATATACCAGTGGCAGAATAGTGGATACGTACAGTTTGGACGTTTTTTTAAGTATGTACAAGAGATCAGATTAATAAACTGCAGGATCCCTTCTCTGTATAAAGAGAAAACCCATGTGGAGATTTTTGTCCCAATCCTTCATTGCGTCATTTTTCACATGCAGTTTATAGACTCGAATCAACCAATAAGATCCTGTTCTGACACGTGATGTTTTCTTTTATCATGAGGCCAATCTAAGACCATATTCTGCTTCTAAGAAGAAATTGACTGTAGAGCCATAATTAAATTAACTTAAATTGTTGAACAACTTTAATAAACAAATGAAGTATGTGAGGACAGTCCATCTCAACAGTGGTTATTAGGCCTATATTTCAAAACTCTAATGTACAATGACAAAATATCATTATATAATCCCTGCTGCCTAAGTCTAAATGTACAACTTTTAATTAAATACTATTTAAAACAAATATGAATTATAAATCAAGAATGAATAGATCGCTGCTGCAAATCCCATTAACATTTGTTTGTTTTTACTGTTTCCTTTGACTTGATTTAAAGTTTTTGTTTGGTCTATATTACATAATTGAAACAGCGTTGACGTTTCTTTTACTTTGCTATATTAAAACAGAATTTTGAAATGTAGCCTAAATGGGAATCTGCAACTGTCCCTTAAAAGTATTTTTTAACAAAATAATTAAAATGGTTTTCTTAAGATGCTAACAAGTGGATAAGCAGTCTCTAACTCCACTAGAAATGAGTTTAAATCCAAAATGTTTTTTAAAAAAGGTTACGGTCAACAATGCAAAAAAAGCCAAGGGAGAGATAGGGTCAGAGATAAAAACAGATTAACTAAAACTTCAAACCAAACTAAAACTAAAATACAGTTATCTTCTCTAACCCATCTAAAAAATGCTTTAGGGTCGCTCTGAATGAAATATCAAACCAGCTTCAATCAGTCAAGATCCTCATTTTCTGTATGTAAAAGTCCAGCGTAGTAGAAAATACCAAACCAAAACCAAACGGACAATTACTTTTTTCGAAGGTTGCTTAGAGCGAGAGTTGCCGTGGTAGACAGGTTGGTGGTTGGTTGTCAGGGCAACTTGTTAACGTTAGTAGCGTTGGTCGCTAGGCGTTGTCATGGTGAGTTCAGTATTGTCTATAGGGGTGTTCTCGGTAAGGGCCCTTAGCCGCCGCTCTGGAAGGTGGGACCTTTCCCCCCGGTGCCACTCTCTGGGCCCCGTTCCAGTCGTGCTGGGCTAGAGGGGTGAACCACACACACACAGAACAGACAGACATAGACAAAAACAGAAATTACAAAATGAGCTTGGCCGTCAAGTGGACATCTCCAACTGACACAATTTCCTTCTGGTTCCCAAGCGCACTTCAACAAGGATGTATTGAACACATTGTTGTTGTCAGCATTATTCGTGAAATTTACCGACTACAGAAACAAAAACCACATGTTGGCACACGCCGAGAGCAATAATCAAGACAGAAAACAGATTTCCCTCACCCATAAAGGGTGAGAGGTTTGGCTTTAGAGTGGAGTAGTGATGTCTTACCGTAGGGTTCATATGTCTCCTGTGCCTCTCCGTGTCCATATTCATAGTACTCTGGCTCTCTAAGAGGAAAAACATGGGAAAAATAACATTTCAAATAGAAGCACACCAAGCTAGCCGGCTAAACAAGCTAACCAGGTAGGTTGCTAACTAGCTTATCAAGCTAACCAGGTAGGTTGCTAACTAGCTTATCAAGCTAACCAGGTAGGTTGCTAACTAGCTTATCAAGCTAACCAGGTAGGTTGCTAACTAGCTTATCAAGCTAACCAGGTAAGTTGCTAACTAGCTTATCAAGCTAACCAGGTAGGTTGCTAACTAGCTTATCAAGCTAACCAGAAATGCAAACCCAAGCGAGTTTGAGTTACATTTCATTCATAAAAATCACTTAATATGTAAATAGAATAGCTTTAATAACTGATGTTAGCCAAGCGATAACCTAGTCACAGTTAGCTGAAGACAGCAGCCCATCTCTTTCTCCAATTAAAGAACACGTAGACTCAAAATAATCCTACCACAGGGGTAGGAAAGTTCATCCGTATGAATTCAGAAATATAGCCTATTTCAGTCCCTACGTTCCCCATAACTCAATAATCCAGTTAGTAAATAGGGTAAGTGTAACCGTGAAGAGCAAGGAGGCCAGAGTGTGCGCTAGTGTGTGTGTGCATGTGTGTGGTTTGTTGCCAGTAGATGGAGAGATTGGTGACTCACGCCTGTGGTTGACTGTAGTAATTGTCGTATGACTCGTACGCTGGCTCTGTGTAGCTCTCATCATAGGCCTAGTGAGAAGGGGAGAGAGAGAGAGGGAGAGAGAGAGAGAGAGAGAGAGAGAGAGAGAGAGAGAGAGAGAGAGAGAGAGAGAGAGAGAGAGAGAGGGGGTCAGAAAGATTAGCAGAGGGAGAGGGCAGAAAAGCATGCCTTTATGTGATCATTTCCTTTCCGTGCTCCTTTCCGTGATCCTATATGTGATCCTATATGTGATCCTTGTCCTGAACTCCATTCACCTGTAGATTAGTTCTAGACTGTAACTCCATTCACCTGTAGATGAGTTCTAGACTGTAACTCCATTCACCTGTAGATGAGTTCTAGACTGTAACTCCATTCACCTGTAGATGAGTTCTAGACTGTAAATAAATTGGCAAAGAAGAACTTCCATTATGGAGCAATCAGAGTCTGTTATAGAGTCTGTTATAGAGTTTGTAATAGAGCTGGTTTTACATTTTTTTACATTTTAGTCATTTAGCAGACGCTCTTATCCAGAGCGACTTACAGGAGCAATTAGGGTTAAGTGCCTTGCTCAAGGGCACATCGACAGATTTTTCACCTAGTCGGCTCGGGGATTAGAACCAGCGACCTTTCGGTTACTGGCACTACGCTCTTAACCACTAAGCTACCTGCCGCCCAATGTTTTACTGCAATGTTGTGTACCATGAGCTGCCATTACCAAACCTTAACCCAGAGGTTCTGAGCTGCCATTACCAAACCTTAACCCAGAGGTACTGAGCTGCCATTACCAAACCTTAACCTAGAGGTTCTGAGCTGCCATTACCAAACCTTAACCCAGAGGTACTGAGCTGCCATTACCAAACCTTAACCCAGAGTTACTGAGCTGCGATTACCAAACCTTAACCCAGAGGTTCTGAGCTGCCATTACAAACCTTAACCCAGAGGTTCTGAGCTGCCATTACCAAACCTTAACCCAGAGGTTCTGAGCTGCCATTACCAAACCTTAACCCAGAGGTTCTGAGCTGCCATTACCAAACCTTAACCCAGAGGTTCTGAGCTGCCATTACCAAACCTTAACCCAGAGGTACTGAGCTGCGATTACCAAACCTTAACCCAGAGGTACTGAGCTGTGATTAC
The DNA here is from genome assembly GCF_964263955.1 of Coregonus lavaretus. NCBI lineage: Eukaryota > Metazoa > Chordata > Actinopteri > Salmoniformes > Salmonidae > Coregonus > Coregonus lavaretus. Next base: position 158,499 of record NW_028166809.1, read on the forward strand.
CAAACCTTAACCCAGAGGTACTGAGCTGCGATTACCAAACCTTAACCCAGAGGTTATTGGTGGACTAAATAGCCTTGGTTTCTCAAATGACTGCCTCGCCTGGTTCACCAATTACTTCTCAGATAGAGTTCAATGTGTCAAATGCGAGGGCCTGTTGTCTGGACCTATGGCAGTCTCTATGGGGGTGCCACAGGGTTCAATTCTTGGGCCGACTCTTTTCTCCGTGTATATCAATGATGTCGCTCTTGCTGCTGGTGACTCTCAGATCCACCTCTACACAGACGACACCATTTTGTATACATCTGGCCCTTCATTGGACACTGTGTTAACAAACCTCCAAACGAGCTTCAATGCCATACAACACTCCTTCCGTAGCCTCCAACTGCTCTTAAACACTAGTAAAACTAAATGCATGCTCTTCAATCGAACGCTGCTTGTACCCGCCCGCCCGACTAGAATCACAACTCTCGACGGGTCTGACCTAGAGTATGTGGACAACTACAAATACCTAGGTGTCTGGTTAGACTGTAAACTCTCCTTCCAGACTCACATTAAGCATCTCCAATCCAAAGTTAAATCTAGAATCTGCTTCCTATTTCGCAACAAAGCCTCCTTCACTCATGCTGCCAAACATGCCCTCGTAAAACTGACTATCCTACCTATCCTTGACTTCGGCGATGTCATTTACAAAATAGCCTCCAACACTCTACTCATCAAATTGGATGTAGTCTATCACAGTGCCATCCGTTTTGTCACCAAAGCCCCATATACTACCCACCACTGTGACCTGTACGCTCTTGTTGGCTGGTCCTCACTACATATTCGTCGCCAAACCCACTGGCTCCAGGCCATCTATAAATCACTGCTAGGCAAATCTCTGCCTTATCTTAGCTCATTGGTCACCATAGCAGCACCCACCCGTAGTCTGCGATCCAGCAGGTATATCTCACTGGTCATCCCCAAAGCCAACACCTCCTTTGGCCGCCATTCCTTCCAGTTCTCTGCTGCCAATGACTGGAACGAACTGCAAAAATCTCTGAAGCTGGTAGACTCTTATCTCCCTCACTAACTTTAAGCATCAGTTGTCAGAGCAGCTTACCGATCACTGCACCTGTACACAGCCCTTCTGAAATTAGCCCGCCCAACTACCTCATCCCCATATTGTTATTTATTTTGCTAATTTGCACATAATCTCTTGCACATCTATCATTCCAGTGTTAATACTAATTGTAATTATTTTGCACTATGGCCTATTTATTGCCTTACCTCCATAACTTGCTACATTTGCATACACTGTATATATATTTTCTGTGGTATTTTTGACTTTATGTTTTGTTTTACCCCATATGTAACTCTGTGTTGTTGTTTTTATCGCACTGCTTTGCTTTATCTTGGCCAGGTCGCAGTTGTAAATCAGAACTAAATAAAGGTAAAAAATACAAAATACAAAATAAAAAGAGGTACATAAAATAAATGTGAATCCAAATATAACAGGGGTAGTTCTTAAAATGCCATTGTACCAATGTCTTATAAAAGGTAGACCTAGCAAGGCTTTTGCTTCACTCGATATGCTCTCTACAATAACACATTACTAGTCAGCTCCCACTACTAGCACTGTCTTGGCCTGGATCTGATCTCCCTGGTGAAATAGATTTAAACTAACCTGGATAAATTAGGGTTAAATAACTAACCAGATTACATTCTTAAATTGTTCATTATAGGCTTCAAAGCTTTACAAAATGAAGGTTTGACCCTACATGTTCTCTGAATCATTGTTACAATGTAACTTCATAATTATAACATGATGGGTCGAAAAATCAACTAGCTAATAAACATCATGGAAAACTTGGAATAATACATGTATCATGGAATGACAAAGGACTAAACAGTCGTATTAAAATTAATTGATATTTGTGACTCGTTTCAGGAAACTAGGCGTATGTCGCGGGTCAGTACTTCACAGGAGAGCCATTTGAACGTAAACTTTTATTTTTTTAAACAAAATGTGTTTGTGGGCAGAAATGCCTTCTGGAACATGTGAACTTTCATGTGCCTTAATAACAAACTTGTATGCCATCTTTAAATATGAATAAAATTGTTAAATTATGAGCCTAGTTGGTTTAGCCACAGATAAAGACAGCAACCTTCCTGCTAGCTATGATTGGCTGAGATAATGAGTGGGCTGGACATGCCGAGAAATGAGTTCAGATTGGTCTGCCATATAGCACGCTTCTGTCTATTTGAGCTGGTAAGTATGTGTAGGTAATCCTTCTAACGCGGATTAAAAAATATATATATTGCGTAGTAGAACTGCATAAGTGTTGCTCGACCGAGTTTTGAAATCAAAGGAGATGGAGAAAACACCTGTCTCCGGATTACATCTTCAAACTACGGGCAAACATTGCATCTGTGACAGGGAGAAGCGTCCATCCATGATGTATACGGGTAAGATAGTCTAGCTAGCTACATTTTCGGATATTACATGTTTCTAATTTTCACAGAAAGTCATTTTCATTTAAAGTTAAAGTGTACTGTTAGCTAGCTAGCTAACGTTAGCTGGCTGGCTTGCTAGCTAATGTTACGTGTATAATCTTATTATTCGTATCTCAGAGCCATTTGCTTTGCTAGTTATAGCCTAATGTTAGCTAGCTTAAATGTAACCTGGTTGGTTAGCTACCTGCAGATTCATGCAGGGTAGTAACATCATGAGTTGGGATTATGGTTAATTGTTTAGCTAGCTAGCTACATGTCGTAACAAAAGACTCCACTATGCAAGTATCCATTTCAATAGGGCGAGTAAAATGGTCAGTGAGCTGTTCTCTCATTTGTGTCTGGAAGTAGCTAGCAAGCTAGCCAATGTTAGCCAGTTAGCTTGGGTGCTTGACTGCTGTTGTTAGGTCAGCTAGCTAACGCTACGTGTATGATCTGTGTAGTAATATTATTTGTATCGCAGAGCCATTTGCTTTGCTAGTTATAGCCTAATGTTAGCTAGCTAACATTGAACCTGGTTCGTTAGCTACCTGCAGATTCATGCAGGGTAGTAACGTCATGAGTTGGGATTATGGTTCATTGTTTACCTAGCTAGCTAGCTACATGTCTTAACAAAAGACTCCACTCTGCAAGTAACCATTTCAATAGAATGTCACCGTGACAACTGTTGATAGACGTAGCTGGTAAATTCGCTTTGGTTATCTACTCTGATTTCAAAGCAGTCTCGTCTGAGTGTGTCAGAGCGCAGAATAACTGGCAAATTTATGAACGCTCAACACCCGTTGAATATGGCCGGTGTCAGTAAACATTGGCAAAAAAGCGTAAATTGTTGCCAGCAGCACAGTTGCAGTCACCAACGCTCTGGATAACTTAAAAACAGCCTAACCAGCTCTGCTAGGGCGAGTAAAATGGTCAGTGAGCTGTTTTCTCATTTATGTCTGGAAGTAGCTAGCAAGCTAGCCAACGTTAGCCAGTTAGTTTGGGTGCTTGACTGCTGTTGTTAGCACAGAACGCTCGGATCAACACTTAAAGAGATGGGTGGGGCTAACACTTAAGAGGGTGTGAACGATGCTGAATGGGTGGAGACAAAGAAGAGCTCTCCAGTAGGTACCAAAACATTCAAAGGCCATTTTCTCAAAGGTGAGGTTACAAGTTTATCAACTTCCAAAGCAGAATTACTTTCCCATTGTTCCCTTAAATGCAGTGCATGATATACCATGTTGTAGCTCTGTGTCTCTGCTTTTATCCAATGTAAAAAAACACAATTTCAAATGTTGCTACATAAGACGAGTCAAGGCGGTCGGTCACATTTTAACTTACATATTCCTCATATTGTTCAGG